>NC_139951.1:11487742-11540242 GCF_963454915.1 Gymnoscopelus microlampas
CACACACACACACACACACACACACACACACACACACACTAGGGCTTTCACGACTAGAGATTTTTACAGGTCGACTAATTTGACCCAGTGGTAGACTAGTCGAAATTTAAATTTAAAAAAAAAAAAAAAAAAAAAAGTTTTTTTTTTTTTTTTTTTTTTTTTGGGTGGCACTGTTTTAATACCATCCTACTACTATATTACTATTATTATTATCCTCCTGCCCTTATTTTTATGGCGTTTTAAGGGAAGCGCTTCTGGCACAGCAGCACAGCACCACGGCAGCATCTCTAAGGATCCCCATTGCCCAATAATAGGCTTTTATTGGGCATGCTTTTGACCCCCTTTTGATGAAAAATAAAGTTAGGAGGATAATAATAATAGTAAGATGGGCCATTACTATAGCATTAAAAATTAAATTAAAAAAAAAAAAAAAAAAAAAAAAGTTTTTTTTTTTTTTTTTTTTTCAACTATTCGACTAGTACCAACAAGGTCGACTAGTGGTTATACTAGTCGACTAGTCGACTAGTCGACTTGTTGGTGAAAGCCCTAACACACACACACACACACACACACACACACACACAAAGCATTTTGAAGGCTGAAAATGTAAACATAGGTCGCACATATGAACATAGAATGGTCAAATTGAAATTAATTCAAGCTACATGTACCTATTTCCAACAAAAGGCTATTTAGCTATACAATTCTTCAATAGTACAGTATATGTACCCAATTAGACAGAAAAGCCTTACATTCCCAGAGTGTGAGGGGTTCCTAAATAGGGCAAATCTACTATATAAAGTAAAAGTTGTGAAAGACGCTGTGTGTGTGAGTCTGTCTGTGTGCACAGATATGCCTATATATGGACTGGACTTTAGCGACGCAACGTGTTGTCAATGCAATAACCCCGGCAACGACGGGCAGGCTGAATACGAGACCGGTTATCTGCCCAAATATGGACATGCCCGTCGCCAGCACAAAGCGGCACATCACATGCCGACATGCCGTCACATGACCATATAGACGAGATACTTTTGTTACTGCCATTTCGTGCGTCGTGATCAATAATCTCTCGGTTTGTGCGTCGCGGCCAATAATCATGGCGGCGGGGCCTCCTCTGCTGGAGTTCGAGACGGAGATGTTCTCGGACCTGTTCAGCGACGACGGGCTGCTGGTGACGGCGGAGGGCATGGGGATAGACCGCATCGTGCTGCAGTTCATGCGGGTCTGCTCGGCGGAAGACGGCCTGGTCTTACTGCTCAACGCGACAACCCCGGAGCAGGAGTATTTCACAGAGCAGCTGAGACGCGAGGGCGTCACCCACCTGCCCAGGACGGTGACCGGTGACATCCAGAGCGCAGAGCGCGGCGACGTGTACGGCCGCGGAGGGGTGCTGTTCGTCACCAGCAGAGTCCTGGTGGTGGACCTCCTCACGGGCCGCGTCCCCGCACACCTCGTGTCCGGCATCCTGGTGTACCGGGCCCACAGGATCGTCGAGTCGTGCCAGGAGGCCTTCATCCTGCGCCTGTTCAGACAGAAGAACAAGACGGGCTTCATCAAGGCCTTCACCGACAAGGCCACGGCCTTCTCCTCCGGCTTCTGCCACGTGGAGCGCGTCATGAGGAGCCTTTTTGTCCGGAAGCTCTACCTCTGGCCCAGGTTCCAGGCGTCTGTGAACGCGGCTCTGGACAGACACAAGCCCGAGGTGGTGGAGCTGCGCGTGGCTCTGACCCCGGCCATGAGGGCCATCCAGAGCTCCGTCCTGGACATCATGGGTGCCTGCCTGAAGGAGCTGAAGCGCTACAACCCAACGCTGGAGGCCGAAGACCTCTCCCTGGAGAACTTGCTGGGCAACGCCTTCGAGAATACCATCCGTCACTACCTGGATCCTCTGTGGCACCAGCTGGGGGCCCAGACCAAGGCCCTGGTCCAGGACCTGAAGGTGCTGAGACTTCTGCTGCTCTACCTCACCCAGTACGACTGTGTCACCTACCTCAACCTGCTCGACTCCCTGCACACCAGCCAGAAGAACTTTGGCACCAACTCCGGCTGGCTGTTCCTGGACTCGTGCAACTCCATGTTTGTGAGCGCCAGGAGCAGAGTGTACCTCGTCTCGGAGAGTAGGAAGAGGCTCAAAGCGGCGGCAGAGGTGGGGAAGAGGCAGACCTCCGCCGCAGAGATGAAGCGAGAGCTGGTGCTGGAGAAGAGTCCCAAGTGGGAGGCTCTGACCGAGGTCCTGCAGGAGATCGAGAAGGAGAACAAAAGCTCCGAACGGGAACCGGGCCGCGTGTTGATCTGCGCCAGTGACGACAGGGCCTGCGCCCAGCTGCAGTGGTACATTAAACACGGCTCTGACGCGCTGCTCAACCGGCTGTACTCGCGCACCGTCGGCAAGCGAGACGCCGCCGCTTCTGCCGCTTTCGCCGCCGCCTTAGAACTCGACAAACAGGGCTGGACCAAGAAGCGACAACGGCCTGAGAAGACAACCAAAGAGAGGAAAGCATCACAGAAGACCCCTGACGGTAAAAGCAGACCGAAAGACGAAGACGTTATGAGGGACGAAACAGAGAGGATGGCCAGCGGCACGGATGAAGATGGACTTCTGCACGAGGAAGAAGAAGAGGAGGAGCAGCTGAAGTTGGACCTGTCGTCCGACGCCTACTACGGCGTACAGAAGGAGCCCATGGTGGTCATCCACCCGCTGAAGGGTTGCAGCGACCCCTACAGCCTGGCGCGGGTGCTGCGCGAGGTGGAGCCCCGCTTCGTGGTGCTCTACGACGCCGAGCTCAGCTTCGTCCGCCAGCTGGAGATCTACAAGGCCGGTCGGCCGGGGTCGCCGCTGAGGGTGTATTTCCTGATCTACGGGGGCTCGACGGAGGAGCAGAGGTATCTGACGGCTCTTTCCAAGGAGAAGAAAGCCTTCGAACGACTGATCAGGGAGAAGGCCATCATGGTGGGTCCAGAGGAGAGAGAGGGCAGAGAAGACACTAACCTGGACCTGGCTAGAAGTCTGGAGCCGGCCAACGCGACCGCCGACACTCGCAAAGCGGGCGGACAGGAGCGGCCCAGGGAGCCGTCGCGCGTCGTCGTGGACGTGCGGGAGTTCCGCAGCGAGCTCCCCTCGCTGCTCCACCGGCGCGGGCTGGACCTCGAACCCGTCACCCTCGAGGTGGGGGACTACATCCTGACCGACGACACTTGCGTGGAGCGCAAGAGCGTCAGCGATCTGATCCGCTCGCTGCAGAGCGGCCGCCTCTACAGCCAGTGCCTGTCCATGACACGCTACTACAAGAGGCCCGTGCTGCTGATCGAGTTCGACCCGACGAAGCCGTTCTCCCTGGTGGCACGCTCCGACTTTCGCCAGGAGACGTCGGCCAACGACGTCACCGCCCGGCTCACCCTCCTCACCCTGCACTTCCCTCGCCTCCGCATCCTGTGGTGCGCTTCGCCCCACGCCACGGCCGAGATCTTCCGCGAGCTGAAGCGAGGCCGCCCGGAGCCGGACGCCGCCGCGGCGCAGGCCGTCGCGGGCGAGTCGTCGGACACGGTGGCCGAGTCGGCCGACCTCTACAACCCCGGGCCGTACGACTTCCTGTTGAAGATGCCGGGGGTCAACGCCAAAAACTACAGGGCGCTTATCAGCAACGCTGACAGCTTGGCCGATCTTGCTAAGTTCAGTCAGGACAAGCTGGCACACATACTGGGGAATGCTTCCAATGCTAGGATTCTCTATGACTTTCTGCACAATGCTGCTGACGTCCCTGCACCTGCCCAGAAGAGCAAACACACATGATGGAAATTAAAGCTTTAGTCTAGTAGTGCTATGTGTAATAAGATTAAACAAAGTAACGTTTCCTTATACAGTACTGTACATTGCAACCCATAGAGCAATATTGCAATTTTGAACCAGAACTCATGCAAGAACTGACTTTGCCTTGTGTGAAATTAGGTGAAAGTAAATTTGGTGTATTTGAATATATGGATTTAAGTCAGGTCTCATACATTTTGTATAAATTGTTTACATTTTTTTCCAGTAAATATTACACTTCGAAAGGATGTTGTATTGGTGTAATTGTAGAATGAACGCCTTTCACTGATGTGTCATGGCAGGGTCATGACACAGGTGCGGCTAATAAATGAATAATGATCGTGTTTGATTTAGCTATGGCAAAGAGCTGACAAGTCAATAGTATTATCAATGCTTCCGAGCTGGTATAATGGCAGTGGCTCAGGGGGTAGAGCTGCCGCTTGGGTATTGGAAGGTTCCTGGTTCGATCCCCGGCTCCCCCTGGGTTAGTGTCGAGGTGTCCTTGAGCAAGCCACTGAACCCCTAACTGCTCTCGATGAGCAGGTTGGTGCCTTGCATGGTTTCCTCTGCTGTCAATGTGTGTGCGAATGGGTGAATAATGCACATTGTAAAGCACTTTGGATAAAGGCACCTAATACAATGCCAATTCCTTCTTTGGGCGGTAATGAGTCTGGCAGGCTTTGTGAATATTGAATAGCTTACCATAGTGCAGTGTCCTTCAAAAGAGAGCACACACACAGTAAAAGGATGAACTAATTTCAGTTACATTCATTTATCCATTTGTAACTCGGAGAATGTACAAATGAAACCAAATGGACCCTTATGTGTCCGTTCCATTTCTACACACAACTACAGTACTACTACTTGTTATGCATTTTATAAATATATGTTCATATTTTATCACTTTGCAGTGTGTAGTCCAGAGTAAAAGCACAGTATGCACCATTGCAGGGCATCATATCGCCAATAAACAGGAAATACAGGGGGAAAATGTCATGACCTCCAACACCACTCTCTGATTCTCCCATTTGTAACAAGTTGAAGGCTTGTGTGTCCCGTTCACAAGCTCACAATGATACCTCAATGTCTGTCTGTCTGTCTGTCTGTCTGTCTGTCTGTCTGTCTGTCTGTCTGTCCATCCTCCCCCTACTCCGAGTGGTTCTCAAACATTTTCATTTCAAGGACCCCTATAACTCTGAGAGTGTACAAATGGAACCAAATGGACCTGTAAGGGTCCATTTGGTTCCATTTGTACACTCTCAGAGTTACAGACCTGTAAGGGTCCATAAGGAACCCCCTCAGGAAACCCTGAGGGTCCCTGGACCACACTTTGAGAACCACATAAAACCCAAAACGGGGCAGAGAGATTCAGGCCAAGAAAATTTCAAGAAGAACGTGACCTACGTTGTCTTATGAATCGAGTACGTGAGAACCCCTATTGAATCAAGCCGAAAGGCTTCTTTGGGTTTTTCATCCTTTTTAGTTGACCTTGTGTTTTGAAAGTAGTCAATCAATCAAAAACATCTTTACGTCTCAGATCATACAATCTCTATGTGCCGTCGCATGGAGCAACTCTGTAGAGTTATAAAAACAAATCAAAACTCCCAAAAAGTCCCAAACTAAATAAAAATAAAGCCTAATGAAAAATGCAAAACGACTTGTACAATAACCTGACTTGACTGCTACAGCTGCCATGCCAACAAGCACTTTAGCGTGGATTCCTTGTTCCGTTCCCCGCCGCCAAAAGGCACTCAGGCAGTGGGAGTACGGGTCAAGAAGGCTGGCAGTGTTCCCGAAAACAAACACTTGACTGTCTTTCTGCGTAGCACTTCTCCAGATAAGCCGCTATATCTTTGCCTTCATCTCTTTCACAGCTGCTGTGTCTTACTCGGCAGGCTCTCTGCAGACGAGACGCGAGTACAGTACGTGCCTCTGCCGGAGGACAGCTGATGCATGTCTGGGCGTTTTCGGTGGAGAATGCCTCCGTACAATTTGCAATTCAGGCATTTAAACAGACGTTCTTTATCCAGAGCGACTTACAATAAGCATGGTAAACACATACATCAAATGCAGAGAGACAGTGTAGTGCCTCAGTAATCTAGGATCATAGGTAAACCAAGAACCTAGCATCAGTGTAAACGGTATAATATCATAAACTATACAAACTATAGAATGCCAGGTCAACAAATGAACCTGGCATTTGTCTAAATAACATGCCATCTAAATGACATTTTAACGTTTGCATCAAGTGCTACGGGCTAAGGTGTGTGAGGAGGTGAATCCATTCGCTCATACTCAGCCAGTAGTTAAAGTACTCAACCAATATTACTCAACTATATGTGATTTATTTTTTTACTTAAGTAAATGTACTTCATACTTCACTACTGTCCACCGCTGTACTCAACTTTCCTTTGCGATGCTTGTCGCTGCAGCGCCCAACATATCATGTCGGGTGCTGTGGTATTCTAGCCTGGTAAACCCTGCCTCCGGAAATCTCATTTCCATTTGATTCCAGGAGTGAGTCTGGCATGAACGCCCATTCTGCAATATTGGGGAGTTTCTAGCGAAATCACCAACTAACCGCGCCTATCAGCGTTGTCGCTCATCGTTCTGTCATTGACAGCTTACGTTGGCCAATCGGGTGGCGAGTTCGAGTGAGCCCGAATGAAGCCGAGTACAGCCTGACTGCAGCCGACAAAAGACGAACGGCAGCCATCTTTTCTGTCCGCTATTGTCTCCGCTGTTTTTTTTTACTTCAAAAAGCTCTCAAACTTCTATTCTGAGGCACAGAATAGAATTGGATAGAATGTAGTTGTTTAACTTCATATATGTGGTCAATTAATCATGACGGAGCCTATTTAAAAATACAAATTTAGAGAACCGGTAGGGGCGGGCAGTGACACACATGTATCCGAATAAGGCAACCCATTTTGGGCATGGCCGTCTCAAAAGTCCCGTTGCGTCACATTAGTCTGGTGAACTGCTGATTGGCTGAAGGGGAAAAACAATCATTGGCTGAAGGGGTTGTCAGTCAACGGTATTACTCCCGCCCAACTCCAGCCCACATCCAATATTGCAGAATGGGCGTTCATGCCAGACTCACTCCTGGAATCAAATGGAAATGAGATTTCCGGAGGGAGGGTTTACCAGGCTAGTGGTATTCTATGTCATTCATAATTTTTTCCGTTTACACACCCAGTCATTTCTGCTTCTCTTGAGTGAGTGAGTGAGTGATTCTGTCCTTGTGTCGCCTGTGTAGAACTGCCTGACGCGCCATGCGCATTGCCAGGAACCTGAGAGGTTCTTTCTTTCTTAAATTTCTTTCTTCTCTGTAACTAATATTTTTCTTCTCTCTCTCTCTCTCTCTCTCTCTCTCTCTCTCTCTGATTTGTTTCTATAATGTTATCGAGCCCGCCTCTGCTCCCAGTATTCACCCTGCTCTGCTGTGGTCTCCCCTCGTTTCCCCCCAAACCTGTTATCTGAAACCTCATTCTCCCCACAGTGGTGTTTGTGTGTGTGTGTCCGCGTGTGTGTGTGTGTGTGTGTGTGTGCGTGTGTGTGTGTGTGTGTGTGTGTGTGTGTGTGTGTGTGTGTGTGTGTGTGAGTGTGCGCGTGCGTCCGTGCGTGTGGCCGTTTAAAAAGGAACAATGTCCAAACCTGGAGGCATCACTCCTCGGTGATTGAAACCTTCATGAATTATTCATAGGTGTCACAGCCCCTGTCAGCCTCCCAGGCTCACAATCCACTGTGTGTGTGTGTGTGTGTGTGTGCGCGTGCACACGTGTATGTATGAGGTGCGCACGCAGGTGTGCGTGTGAGATACAGAGATGGAGACACAGAGAGAGAGAGAGAGAACAGGCTGTTTAAAAATGCTGCAGTGTCGCACATAGAGAATAAAAGATCTATATGCAGATTATATTCTAATATCTCACAGTATCATTTTTTGTTTCCTAACCGTAATTACTGGAAGTGTTATAGATATCGTTGCTGTCGGGTGGAAACCGTGTACTGTATGTCCAGAACAGTTACTTTTCAGTAAATGGAAAACCAAACCTGTGCTCCAATGGATCCTATGTAGTTAACCCATTAAGACCTGGAACGCGTCTGTGTCATTTTTAGATTTGAGCTAAACAGCCTTATTTTACACTTTGGCTATTCAAAAATAGCAGATATACAAGCTCATAGCGCGGCACCGAGTGCCGCGCTATGAGCTTGTAGATCTGCTATTTTTGAAACATTTTGAAAATTGGTGCAAATCTTTGAATATTGTCTAAAGCAAACGTTTTTAACTCAAATCTTTGCTTCTGGGGGTCCCTGGAACAAAATATTTTGAGATGGAGGTCCACGGCCTAAATACATATAAATTTGAGGGTCCTTGACATTAAAACAAATTGAGGACCACAGACATAGAAAAATACGTTTTTCAGAAAACTGTTAGGATTTAGAAGACATATTATCTTAATGGGTTGAGTCACATAATGTTTCATTGGTTCAATGTTTCTTACACCCATTTAGACCTGTTGTAACCTATACGTTGTTATACCTTTCAATCCAGGAGCCACCTCTGTGTCTCATTAGTTGTTGCTATACATATAGCGACATCATTTTTATTTAATTTTTTGAGTTAGAATTTGAATTTGTTTGCAGAAAACTTCGGTTAGGTTTTAGAAGGCGTTTTTAGAATCGTCCTCAGGTCTAAATGTTGTTGTTTTTTAAAGCGGGGGAAAAAAGCTGATCTACAAGCTCACCACGCATCGCATCGTGACTTTGTAGATCGGCTATTTTCAATAACTTAAACTAAACTAAACAAATGAAAACTAAACTCCCTAGACCAGAGGTCTTCAATGTTTTTCAAGCCAAGGACCCCCTAGTTGACAGAGAGATGAAGCAGGGAACCCCACTAATTGTAAAGGATTGTGTTGCAGATTCAACCTTTTCATAGATTTCATAGATAAGAATAATGTGTATTTTAACTCATTGAGTGCCATTAACGCGTTTCACGTGTTTTACCGCTATGGTGCAACGTGCCATTAACGTGTTTCACGTGTTTTACCGCTATGGTGCAACGTGCCATTAACGTGTTTCACATGTTTTTGAAAAAAAATGAAAAAAACTCAAAACTCAAAAACTTTTTTTTTTTTTAACCCAAGATATCATTATCTGAATATTTGCAGCTCCATCCACTCCTTGTTTAACTTAAAAAGGCTGTATCTCGCTTCCTAAGCACTTTTTTTTTACTTTGAAAAAATAAAAAAATAAAAATCATTATGGCCAGAAATAGATACCGGTAATAATAATTTGGGCACTCAATGAGTTAAGACATTTAACCACTTAAACCCTCAATACTTAGAAAACTTGTACTTGGTCAGTTATTTTTTCCTTCTACAAAGTTGTGAGCTTGTAGAGCTTGTAGATCTGCTATTATTAGTTTTTTGTTTTTGTTTTGTTTTTAAATCAAAGTGTGTAAACACTGGGGAAATAAATGAATAAATTAAAAGAATTATACCGAAAAACGGAAATGAAGGTTTTTGCTAATATATATTAATTCATAATGTATTTACATAATAACAATGCATGATGAGGAGGGTACAAGTGGTTAAAGTGTTTTATGTGATCCTGTGGTCTCCGTAGCAGTTGGACGAGATGTGGCGTGACCTGCGCTGGATCACAGACGCCCTGCAGTGTGCCCGCTACAAGCAGCCCCGCGGCGGGGTCCCCATCACCTGCCTGCTGGACGTCACCGCCTCGGACCCCGACCCCCCCGAGACCACGGGGCCCCACAAGACCGACTCCACCTCCTCCAACATGGAGTACCTGCCCACGCCGTCGCCCTCGCCGCCCGAGCTGCGGCGAAGGAAGATCATCATGGGAGGTGAGCGGGAAACCACGAGGAACCGTTGCGTTTGTGCGCGCGCACACACACACACACACACACGTATACCTTTTTTATTTTATTTTACTTGAGTAGATATTTTATGTTACGAATTAACTGTACAAAATAGTGAAAATAGCTGAGCTACAAGTGCACAACTTTTTCGCGATTTTTTTTTTAAAGAGCTGGTGCCATGGTTTTGCACTTTTTCTGTTTTTCATGTGTCTATGAGGTTGATAGAACTTCATTAAGCCCCCTGGTGGTGTTTTTATGGTGTTTTATGTCTTCTCTGACTATTTTGAGTTTCTACCTGGAGGCTGAAACCTTGAGGGTCAAACGTGCCAATAGAAAAAACAGTGCTTTAGTGACATAGTAAAAACATACCCTCCCCCTCATTATCATAACACAACAGGTGTGGGCATGATGAGGAGGAGGGACTAGGACAGGTGGGTGGTGCCAAGGTGGTGGAGGAGGTGCTAAGGTGAGAACCAGGTATACTTAATGAACTGGAGGCGTGTCCACATAAAAACATAATTTTAACACTTTCTGTACACTTTTTTGAAAAAAAATCTTCCTACTAGTATAACCATAATACCTTATGATTATGTTTTAGCGGGGGGGGGGGGTCCCTGAAAATCACGGCACCCCGTCTTTAAACAAAATGTCTTTTCCAGACAAATTTAAAAATGTATTTCTCTTACACAAATCCAGTATTTTCTTCTCTTTTATTATTTTGGTATTTTACAATACTGTGTTTTCTCTTATCCTCTCTTCAGTACAGTAGTAAATGACTGAAAACTCTCTATCAATTCTCTTACAAAGATCCTGTGTTTTCTTTTGCACATATCTTTTCACATGTCAGTGTGAATATGACGAATCCTTGGTATCTTTATAACCAGGGGTGCACCTAACTTTTTCGGTCTAGTACTCAGAAGAGCACCTGGAGATGTGACTTGGTGCGCACCAAATAAATGGTCCCGTCCCGTTTTGTCAACGGGGGGGGGGGTGGGGGGGGGTGGCGGGGTGTTGCTGCGCGAGAAAAAAGGTAGCTCTGCTTCCAAATTCCGCCGATTTTCGCCGTTTTTTTTTTCTCACACGCTGTTAGGAGAAGCCCCCAAGGTTGGTGCCCTGTGCTGCACTGCTTTTATCCGCCAGATTTGGACGCTCACGGCATATTTTTGCACCGTTACGGTGCGCTCATCATCGGTGACGAGTGCCTCTCTAACAGCTGCTGGCTGCGTGCACGCAGCGAGGCGGTGCGAGGCGACGCGAGGCAACAATCACACAAGCACGTGCAGCACGCGTCCCCTTCCCCTGCGCCTAATGGCTGTACATGGGGCCGACGCGTGCTTTACCGTGAGTGTTTGAGTGTGGCTTCAGGAAGTAAATTCCTAGCTTCGATCTCCAGGCTTTTATTTTTTGGTTTTGCTAAAAAATAAAAGCTTGGAAATTCCTGTCCCAGCTGTACGGTACGCAAAAGCGCCTCGCGTCGTCTCATGTGGTGCGCATTATTTATTTTGGGTGCGCATGCGCACCTGCGCACCAGTTATGTGCACCCCTGTTTATAACCAGCTTCGAACATAATGGCGTACGTCCGTGCTACTTCCGTGTTGCATAACAGTGACATCACTGTCGAATCCTTGTTATCTTGATCCTATAGCCTTTCAGCGCGTGTTTACCAGCAGCGTCACTACACGCTGCATTTAGATGTTTTCACGCTTGCGCTAATGAAACACAGGATTATTATTTCATGTCAAGATTCAACTACAACTATCAGAAGATGTAACTCGGGTAAAGAAACGCGTCACTCTGCAAGTTTAAAGGGGCTACACCATGAATTTCATTTTTTTTTTAGGTTTTTAGTATTTTTTGGGCTCCCCAGTGTCTCTTGTACCCAAAAAAATATATTTTTTTAACATTCAGTCATTCATGCTCATTTCATGGATTTCCTGAATGGGCGTGTCTGAACAGGCCATTTCAGAATGGCAGGGCAAGTGATGTCACTTGCCCTCCTTTTGCATTGATGATGGCCAGACAGAATTGCTCAGTAGCTCCCCCCTGCCCAATAGGACGTTTTGGTATTGCAGCTGAAAAAGCTTGGAATGACAGACAGTCAGATTGTGAGAAAAAAATATCTGGATGTTTTTTAGGCTTACAACCTGTTTAAAACGTATTAGGGGGCAATATTTATATATAATATATATTTTTTTAATTCATGGTGTAGCCCCTTTAACTAACTTAAGTGTGTGTGTGTGTGTGTGTGGTCAGACTCTCTGCTGGGGTCGGACGAGGACGGCTCGTCGGAGGTGTTCCTGCCGACGGACAGCGACTATGACTCCTGTGACGCTCTGAGCCCCCGCGACCTTGACCTCCTCTACTCGCCGCCCCAGGGCCTTTCCCAGCAGGCCTTGCACTCGCTGGGCGGCAGCGCCCCGGACGTCCTCCAGATACACGAGCAGTTCAGGTATAGCTCGTCCACACACACGCACACGCACACGCACACGCACACACACACAGTGGTGGAAAAAGTACTCAAATTCTTTGCTTAAGTAAAAGTACCAATACTGCAATATAAAAATACTCAGTTACAAGTAAAAGTCCAGAATTAAAAATGTACTTGAGTAAAAGTACAAAAGTACTGGCATCAAAATGTACTTAAAGTACCAAAAGTAAAAGTACTAAATATTTGAAAATAGCCGATCTACAAGCTCACAACGCGTCGCGATGCGACGCGTTGTGAGCTTGTAGATCTGCTATTTTCAAATAGCCTATAGGTATAA
This sequence comes from Gymnoscopelus microlampas, assembly GCF_963454915.1. Classification (NCBI taxonomy): domain Eukaryota; kingdom Metazoa; phylum Chordata; class Actinopteri; order Myctophiformes; family Myctophidae; genus Gymnoscopelus; species Gymnoscopelus microlampas. The sequence continues at coordinate 11,500,203 of NC_139951.1, forward strand.
CATAGGTTTAAAGTGGTTAATGTGTGTTTTATAATGTCATAATTTACATCTGAAAAGTAACTAGTAACTAAAGTTTTCAAGTAAATGTAGTGGAGTAAAAGTACAATATTTGCCTCTGAGATGTAGTGGAGTAGAAGTAAAAGTACTGGAAATTGGAAATACTAAAGTAAAGTACAAATACCTCAAAATGTTACTTAAGTACAGTACTTAAGTAAATGTACTTAGTTACTTTCCACCACTGCACACACACACACACACACACACACACTAGAGAAGTTTGTGACCGTATAGCCCTACTCTGAGACGCAGACCGAGTAGACAGAACATTTCTGTCTATGTGGTGCCGTCTTATGAAGCGTATTAGGGAGGACCAATTATATGGAGATAGGTTGAAAATGGGCGAAGTGGTCCTTTAAGGTGCATTCACATAAGATAATATGAATAGTATAAGCCATTGGTTCTCAAAGTGGGGTCCGGGGACCCCCAGGGGTCCTTGAGGGAGTTCCAGGGGGTCCCCAGCTAAATGATAGATTAGGCACCAAATGGACCCTTATGGGTCTGTAACTCTGAGAGTGTACAAATGGAACCAAATGGACCCTAACGGGTCCATTTGGTTCCATTTTTACACTCTCAGAGTTACATTGACATAGATTTTACATTATAAATTGCGGTCCAAGTGATAGAAAGGCCATTAAATTGGGGTCTGTAGCCCTAATGCATGTCAAACTGGGGGTCCTTGAAATTAAAATGGTTGAGAATCACTGCTAGAGCCGTAAAAAATCTCCTCTTATGAGGGTCCCTGGCATATCTTTTGAAATGGGGGTCCGCGGGCTAATAAGCGTCAATTTGGGGGTCCTTGACATGAAAAAGTTTGAGAACCACTGGTATAAGCAACATAATTCAATACGAACCACTTAAAGCTGCGCTCTGTACAGTAACTGTAACTATCTTGTCCTGCCTGAGATTCAAAGTGCTGACATCTTTACCACTGAGCCAATGATAGCAGCTGTTGGTGCTATCATCTGTGTTTCAACAAAAACCCCTCTGTATAGAGTAAAAACAGGATAGGGCCTAGTATAGACCCCCCGGGGGGACTCCGTTCAAACTCAGTATGAAGGGGTCTCAGTGGGTTTGACTGACGACGGTGTCTTTCCTCTCCCTCCAGGTACAGCGTCTGCTCGTCCAGCGACCTCCCCCTCACCCCCTCCCCCACGGCCAAGGAGCCCCACTCCCCGTACTTCCTCCGGGGGGCGCCCCTCTCCCCCTCCCCCTCCCCGCTCCCCCGCTCTCCCTCCTTCTCCGGCGGCAAGGACCCGCCCCCGCCTCCTCTCTCCCCCTCCTCCCCCTCCCCCTCCTCCCCCTCCCCCTCCTCCTCTCTCCTGAAGACGCTCCCGCTCTCCCTCCCGCTCTCGCTGCCTCTCTCGTCTCCCGTCCTGTCCGACACCACCCGCAACCTGGAGGGCCTCTCGCTCTCCAAGGAGCCGCCTCCCCCCCCCCCCAGAGACCCCCAGAGGGGGGGAGGAGGGGGGCCGCCGTACCGCGCCAACCCGCCCAACCCGCCCGCCAAGCGCAAGCTCCTCTCCAGGAGCCACCACGGGGGCGGGGGCGGCGGGGGCCAGTACTTCAGCGGGCCCCAGCGCTGGCTCCGGAGCCACAGCGGCGAGAGCCACGCGGCGGGCTCCTCCCTCTCCGAGGGCGTGTACACGCGGCAGAGGGACGCCGACTCGGACCCGCCGCCTCCGCCCCTGTCCCCTCAGGGGATGATGATAACGACAAGCTCCACCTACTCCTCGCCCGCCACCTACGTCAGCCAGGCGTCCTGCGTGCTGGAGAGCCGGGGGCGGGGCGGCGGCCGCCACCGGGAGCCCCGCCCCCACGTGCGCCGGATCTTCGTGGAGCCGTGCGCGGGGGAGCCGGAGAACGACGGCGGTAATGGGGACGGCGGAGTTAGCAGCCGGGGGTGGGGCGGGTGCCGGAGAGAGGAAGCGGGCGAGATGGTGGAGAGGGTCCGGGCGGCGGGCGTGTCGGTGGTCGTGGCGGAGGTGGGCGGCGACTCCTCCGAAGGGGAGGAGCCGCAGCGAGCCCCCCCCCCCGGCCCCCTGCAGGACGTGGACTCGGACGACCAGACGGACGCGCAGGTCTCGGAGATCCTCAGTAGCACGCTCTAGGATCGCATGGCGTTTTTTTCCCGTAACGCGCCGATCGGATCAGGACAATGATCGGACAACGCTAGCCGCCCGTTCCCGTCCCGTTCAGGCATGCTCCTCCCCCACGCCACATGTCTCACTCCTGCTCTGTAGAATGTAGACCACTCGGTTCTCAACGTCCGGTCCGGGGACCGCCAGGGGTCCATCTGGAACTCGTAGAGCGTACAAATGGAACCGAAATAAATCCGTCCCATTTGTGCCCTCTCTGAGTTAAATGAACACTGAGGATATTGCAGTGTACGTTGGGGGCCTCAGCTAAACGAGTGGTAACTATGGGAGCGTACAAATGGAACCAAATGGACCCCTTGTGGGGTCCGTGGCCCTAATGAATCATCAAACTGGGGGTGCTTGAAATTAAGAAGGTTGTGAATCACCAAACTAAACTATACTGGGACCCCAACCTACACTGTAAAACCCTCAGTGCTTGTTTAACTCTGAGAGTGTACAAATGGAAGCAAATGGACCCGTCTCTGAGACCCGTAAGGGTCCGTTTGGACCGATGTCGGTCCCCGGACCCGACGTTTGAGAAACAAGGGATGTAGACAAGACTGAAGTTGCTGGTTCAACTGCCTCCTGTCATCGCCATGGCAACGACTGTTAAACGATGAAAATAAATTACCGATGCAATGAAGGGGGGAAAGAAGAGAAAAAGGAGGGAAAAAAACACACACACAAGACAAGCACTGCTTCTCCCAATACGTTTGCACACGGAACTTGAACTGTATTTCAACACGAAAACGAATCGGCAGGAGAGGGTTTTGACGTTATGAACGGTAAATAAAGAAAGGTCATAATTGGCTCTATGCACAGCAGCCATATTGGAAAGAAATTGGGTCGCTGCTTACTTCCTTCGCATGTGTTACCAATGATACTAATTAAGGTTGTGTTCCACACAAGGCGTGTAACTCTGAGTGGGTACAAATGGAACCAAATGGACCTGTTAGGGTCCATTTGGTTCCGTTTGTACACTCCGTTTGTTACACTCTCAGAGTAATGGGGGTGCTTTAAATTGAAACGTTTGAGAACCACTGTGCTAAATGGAACGGAGCCTTAATTAGTATGATTGGTAACACCTCTGAAGGAAGTAAGGAAGCAGCCCAATGTCTTTCCAATATGGCTGCTGTGCATAGAGCCTGTTGTTGAAAAGCAGCAAAAATAAAATGCAAACAAAAACTCAAACGGTGGCATTTTCTACCGAGGATCTGTTCATCTCCTCGTCAGTGCATGGATCGTGATAAGGAATGACCTGCGTTTGACGTGAATGTATACGTTTTAATCGTCTCTTTTCCCTGTTGACGTCCCTGCTTTTACCACTTTAAACCTTAGTCGACCGGGATCCCCCAGGGCTCTATAACTAGGCCTGCTCCTTTTTTCCCCACCAACATTTACACCAAATATCAAAAATATCCGAGCATGTAGTTCAGTAATTTTTGTCTGAATGTTCGCCCCCCCCAGTATAGGCTATAGGTGTTCATGTAGTTTGAACCTTAGCCTCCCAATTCTGGGCATGTCATAATAGGCGAGACAAATCGCGCTAAAATAGCTATAGATCTGATAGTATTGTGAGCTTGTAGATCAGCTATTTTCGGCGAAAAGGTTTTGTGTAGGCGGGAAAAAAAGGAGGGAGCTGAGGATAGAGCCCTGGGGTTCCCCGGTCAACAAAGTAAGGATTAAGTGGTTAACTTTCTTCAATTGGTTTCACTTTGGAGCTGCTTGAGTGCCCCCTCTCCCTCCCCTAAAGAAGCATGAACACCTGACTTTATTACTAAAAAAAGAAAAGAAAAGAAGACCACTAGAAACATTGACAAGAACAGAAAAGACATTGACATGGAAAGATGTCACAAATTCCAAACTCTCAGAAAGAAAGACGGGGCATTTGTTTTCAAAAAAGCTGCAATCGGCATCTTTTCCTCTCAGCTGTATATTATGGAAATATTTTTTTAATTTCCCGTTTTAAAGATGTGCTATTTTACATTGAATGTCCATGGATGATTATTATTATTATTATTATTGTCTCGTACCGAAGTTGACGTTATTTTGTCGGCATGAACTCGAGTTTGTACCTTTTTTGTTGTCGTTTTTTGAACTGAAGCTTTTCGTGTCCGTCTGTGCCTCTACTATCTACAGCATGATGATGTCACAAAGGTCATGGGTCAAGAGGTCATGGGGGGAGGTCAGAATTTTAGGTCCTTACACACCGGGGGGGCATTTTCTTTTTCGTGGACTACATTTTCCGTTTTTTTGTGTCATAAGAATATCCACACAGAACATGAACATTATGTGGTGAAAAAGCAGTGGTGGAAAAAGTACTCAATGTTTTACTTAAGTAAAAGTATCAATACTGCAATGTAGAAGTACTTACAAGTAAATGTCCGGAATACAAAATTTACTTGAGTAAAAGTACAAAAGTATTGATATCAAAATGAACTTAAAGTACCAAAAGTAAAAGTACAAAAATGTACTAAAAGCTAAAAAATGTACTAAAATTTTGTAGATCTGATATTTTCAAATAGCCTAGGTATAAAATAAGGCTTAAGGCTGGTTAACGTTTGTTTTATAATGTAATAATGTATACCTGCAAAGTAACTAGTAACTAAAGTTTTCAAATAATTGTAGTGGAGTATGCCACAGTACAATATTTGCCTCTGAGATGTAGTTGAGTAGAACTAAAAGTACAGACAATTGGAAATGCTTCAGTAAAGTAAAAATACCTCAACATTTTACTTAAGTACAGTACTTAAGTAAATGTACTTAGTTACTTTCCACCACTGTGAAAAAGTAAATGATGCCGATTTCAATTGCGAATAAAGGCATCAACCATATCATTGGTTTGCAGACTTTTTTAACCACTTTAAACCTCAATACGTTTGCTGAGTGGAGTCCCTCAGGACTTTTCTGTTTTCGCCCTACATTAAGTAGCTGAAAATAGCCGACCTATGCGTTGTGAGCTTGTAGATCTGCTATTATCTGCAAAACTTTTGGGCTGGGGTTTAAAGTTGTTCATTTCAAGGACCCCCATGACTCGGAGAATGTACACATTCCTTCTTTTGTTTGCGCACTCTCAAGAGTTTTTCGACATTTGGAGCCCCCTCGCCTAACCACTGAAGTATAATTATGAATAGTTTTGAAGCAAACATTTCGTATCGTTTATTTGTCCCCGGTGTGAAAGGCCTTCAGAATAAAACACTGCACTGCACTTTGCCTCTTGGACTGACAGTGTCGTGGAACTTTGACAGTGCTTTTGTGGTGTGTTCTGTTTTGTGGGTTTTTTTTTTAAGGTGCATGTAGCGTTCTTCTCTGTTGGTTTCCTCTTCTCGTCCCTAATGTTACTCAAATTTGTTTTCAAACTTTTGGCAACTGATTTTTGTTTCTGGGGTTTTCTGGTTTCACCACAAACTGCACTTGGAGCATAAATGGATAGCGATGTTGTTTTTCCTTTCCGTGACAGGGGAAGAAGGCCTTGAGTTCAGGGGCCCTGAGGATATTGTAAGTGGGTCCCCAAATAATTGGCAAAATACTAAGATTTTAATGATCACATTAATATTTGAAAAAGTGATGTAAAAAGAAAGAAAACGGTTTTCATTGTGATCCAAGCCGCAACACAATCTATTTGATCATTCAAATAAACTCTTGAGAATGCATGCGGCCCAAGGCGAAGGCCTTCGAGATGTTTCAGGTGGGCCGGTGGGCCCTGTTCCAGAAAGAAATGTGCCTCACGAGCCTCAAGCTGTCTGTCTTGTTTTCAATTGATCAAAAAAAAAGTGATGCATTTGTTGTAAAACTGCACACACACACACAGGATGTCGGGTGAACCTAAACGGGACATGGAGTGAACCGAAAGCACCTCTTCCCCAAGCCATCCTGGGAAAAACAAAATCGCAAAAATAGCAGTGGTGGAAAAAGTACTCAAATGTTTTAGTTAAGTAAAATTATCAATACTGCAATGTAGAAGTACTCTGTTACAAGTGAAATCAAAACGGAATTCAAAATTGACTTGAGTAGAAGTACAAAAGTGTTGATATCAAAATGTACCTAAAGTACAAAAGTAAAAGTACTCATTAGGCAGAATGTCCTATTTCAAGTTTTCAAATGTATAAAAATCGTTTGAAAATAGCCGATCTACAAGCTCACAATGCGTCGCATCGCGACGCATTGTGAGCTTGTAGATCGGCTATTTTCGAATGGTCAAAATACAGTATATATAGGGCTGAAGTGGTTAATATATGTTTTGTGATAATAATCAAAATCTACAAAGTAACTAGTAAGTTTTCCTAAAAATGTAACTGAGTAAACGTACAATATTTGGATCCGCGATGTAGTGGAGTAGAAGTAAAAGTATTGGAAATTGGTAATACTCAAGTAAAGTACAAATACCTCAAAATTGAACTTAAGTATAGTACTTAAGTAAATGTACTCATTTACTTTCCACCACTGCAAAATAGGTATTCGATTCTCCATTAGAGATGTAACGATAGATACAGGAAACAAAGCCCATCCAGTAGTCTGAACGAGCGATGTGAACATGCACCAGACTCTTGCAATTTTCTGCACAATTAGTACGTGGCTTTTTCACAGAGCAGTGTTGACGATTTTCTGTTTTGCACAGTTAGCAATTATGGAATAAAAAGCTATCATAGGCCCATTAACTGTTGGCAGCTTTTTATCATTAACACATTCGGTGCCAGAGTTTTATTAGAAAAGTGTACGTTGAGTGCCTGGATTTTTAACCATTTTTGAATCTTTTTCAAGTAGTCACAAAATATGTTCAGTGACCACCGTCCTCACGGTGATCCCCTCATTACACACATAGAGGTCTCGTACAATCGGGGGGGGAAAAATTAAAAACATTCGGTAATCCGTTCCATAGTTGCAGCCAGTTGAAAATAGTCAAAAATACATTGTAAAAAAAAAAAAGTACACAGGAGCAGAGATACAGGCTTTTGAAGTCGTAAGTTAACCAGGAAGTGGATTAAAGTCTAAATCTTCGAAAAATGATATCTCCTGGTGCTGTGAAGGATTTTTTTTTTCATTTTTTTTCAAAAAATGTATATAGGTTTTGGAACTCCACGTCACTTTTTGAAAAAAAAGTATATATACTGTTTTGGCACTCAATGTGTTAATGACGAAATGAAATGTTGAAATGGCCTATGTATTCTCCTTCTTTAATAAGACAGGACTCATAAGTGTTACAGATAAGACTGTACTGTAAGTGTTCTTATGTAAAGGTGTGGGGGGGGGGGGGGTTTGGCAGTGGCACACACAAATTCACAAGTACTGTTCCTATAGTCCAACATATTTGAGTCACGTCCAGAGATATCAGCTACTATAACTTTATAGCCACATGCACTAAATCAGTTAATATAGCATCACAAACATTTTATCCATACTTTATGCTTTGGCTATTCAAAAATAGCAGATGTATCATTTTTTTTACAAATCTTTTCTTCTGGGGTCCGTGGCACTAAATATTTTCAGACGGGGGTCCGCGGCCGAAAAAAAATAATCAATTTGGGGGTCCTTGACATGAAAAGTTTTGAGAAGCACCACACTAAATTATAGTCTTACAGAGACAACCATCCGTTAACCACCCCCTAACCACTTAAAACGTATTTTAGGGAAAACTCTAGCATGAAAATAGCAGATCCACAAGCTCACAGCGCATCGTGTTGCAATTCGAGGTGAGCGTGTACATTGGCTATTTCTGAATATTTGGACAAATGTAACATTAAAAAAAAAAAGTTTGCTTAGAATGCCCTATCCTAAAATAGGACTGAAAGTTGTTACTGTTATCTCCTGTTCACCATAATTGTTTATTATTATTTTCTCCCATGCTCGTCTTTACATTCATCTTCTTAGTAAAGCATTTGGCGGTATTATGACACACGAAACAGAAAAAGACACTAGTATTGAGCCCTGAGGGCCTCCGGGCTCTTTTCTTAAGTGTTTTAAGTGGTTAACTGTATGCTCGATTGTCTTTTGTGCAGATGAACCCTCCGAACGTCTTAAAGTGTGCTCAGGTGTAGGATAGAGCGTGATCTGTTGTATGCAATGTTGATTAATCTGTTGTGCTATTTATTTTTTTACAGTGCCTGTCTCCCGGTTTCCACTCATATTGACTTGTTTTATTTGTTGGGTGGACGACAGGCGTCCCCCTATAGCCTCAAGTATTCCAACACCTCATGCACACATGTTACGTATAGACAGCCAAAAACACAAAAAAGAAACGTATAAAAAAAATATTTAAAAAACACACACAAAAGAAAATGTTATCTGTATATTTTTGCATTATGCCGTCACGGTCGAAAGGTGAAACTGGCATTACCGAAAGGCAAAGTAACGTCTCTTCAAATGTCACTGAGGATTCTTTTTTAATTTATTTGCAGTTAAAAGGATGGTTTCTTTCTTTTTATGGACTGCGTAAGAAATGGTTCCTTGTGTTTTCATGTCCGGCTTCGTCGCGATCTCCACGGTCAACATGAATGTCTGTGTTTTACCAACTGAAATAAACTGCGTCTCTCCTTGTGGAGTTTGTGCACTAAAACATCTACTTGTCTTATGTGGGTCGCGTGGCTGCTGGTGCGTACCCTACAGCATGTGAGTCTTTGGAACGAAATTCCATTTAGTTTTAGTCATATTTTAGTGTTTACTACAGATTCCAGCACACAGTTGTTCCTTACTTAAAGTGTGTTTGATGCTTTGTATGGACCTGTTAACATGAACCTTACAGCATTATGTTTAAAAGATGCATCATTAGCAGTCCTCATGAGGGCCTTGCAATTTTAAATCTGATGGCGGTTATTTTAGTTGACTTGATTTGATTTTAGTCAACAAAATCTACAGTTTTTGGCGGGCATAATGCCTGATTTGTGCATCCGCTACGGAAAATAGCCGATCTACAAGCTCACTATGCGTCTGCGATGCTGTCGTCAAACCTTGTATGTTGAAAACCGTTGCTTTCTTTATTGTTTAAAAAAACGTTTTAAAATAGTGAAAAAAGACGATCTACAACCTTGTAGATCTGCTATTTTCACAACTTTTGTGCGACACTCTTTTCTCATGCAGTAAGGCATTCATTTACGAAAAAAAAACTTTTGAGACTTGGAGATACAAGGTTTCTGCCCGACGGCAACGACATGTACTGTAGAATAGTGCGTGCGTGCGTGTCCTTTGAGCTGACCCTGGTTTTGCCACACTGAAGTCCTCGCCCCCAAATGGAGCGTCTTAGTAATGGCGTGGTCGTCCCATCATCAAAGGAAAGGAACTTGGGAAAACAAACAGCAGACATTAAGAGCTGCATGGCGATTGTGTTGTGAGATCTGTTATCTGTTATCTGTCCGGGTCACACACGAGACACACAGAGCCTGGGAGGCCCTCTGATTGACTATTAAGATTTAAACTCACTTACTGAGCCGACATCAGAGAGAAAGCCAAAATACATGGACACACGCATACACATACGCACCTATTCTCTAAGGGCCCTATTTTCGCCGGTGCCTTACCCATTATCCATAATTTTTTTTTACTATTTTTAAAAACATTTTCAAATAGTTCAACTAGCTGCTCTACACCGACACGTTGTGAGCTCGTAGATTTGTTTTTAAAAATAATCCAAAATGGCAAAAAAGTTTAGGGAGTTAAGTTAATGAGGCACCGGCGAAAATAGGGCCCTATATGTATTGGCTGCTAGGTGCCATAGTGTGATGATAGTATTTCTGCATTCAGAATCATCTTTATCACAGGTTGGTGTAAAACAATGGGTGGCTTTCGTTTTTGTGCAAGCTCCATCGTTTTTGTTATTTCCATAAGAGAAAGGGAAGAAGAATAGGGGGGGGGGGGGCAGGGGGAAGAGAGATCAAACAAAAATCTATATTTTTATATAGACATAGGTACTGGAATTAAATCGGTGTCCTACCTATGCTGAAGAAAACCAGGAGACTGCGAGTCAGCCACTGTATACTGGCTGTGTGCATGCATCAATGCAGCATCCCACTGAGCATTTTTCGGGCTATTAGACGTCTAAAATACGTCTAAGGGTATAGGCTAAAACGGGGTTATAATTGGTCTACTGGTGAAAGTTTTTTAGCGGTCTAGGCTTAGCCTAGACGTTGATTAGCAGTTTTTAAGCGTCTATTTATAGACCGTCTATATTATAGACATTGAAATGACGTCTATAAATAGACGCTTAAAAAACAGCTAATCAACGTCTAGGCCTAGACCGCTAGAAAACTTTCACCAGTAGACCAACTATAACCCTGTTTTAGACGGAGGTCTAATAGACGACTATGGCTCAGTGGGATGGTCCAAGTCTATTCACTGTATACTGGCTGTGTACATGCATCACTGCAGCATGGTCCATGTCTATTCACTGTATACTGGCTGTGTGCATGCATCACTGCAGCATGGTCCAAGTCTATTCACTGTATACTGGCTGTGTACATGCATCACTGCAGCATGGTCCAAGTCTATTCACTGTATACTGGCTGTGTGCATGCATCACTGCAGCATGGTCCAAGTCTATTCACTGTATACTGGCTGTGTGCATGCATCACTGCAGCATGGTCCAAGTCTATTCACTGTATACTGGCTGTATACATGCATCACTGCAGCATGGTCCAAGTCTATTCACTGTATACTGGCTGTATACATGCATCACTGCAGCATGGTCCAAGTCTATTCACTGTATACTGGCTGTGTGCATGCATCACTGCAGCATGGTCCAAGTCTATTCACTGTATACTGGCTGTGTACATGCATCACTGCAGCATGGTCCAAGTCTATTCACTGTATACTGGCTGTGTGCATGCATCACTGCAGCATGGTCCAAGTCTATTCACTGTATACTGGCTGTGTGCATGCATCACTGCAGCATGGTCCAAGTCTATTCACTGTATACTGGCTGTATACATGCATCACTGCAGCATGGTCCAAGTCTATTCAATGTATACTGGCTGTGTGCATGCATCACTGCAGCATGGTCCAAGTCTATTCACTGTATACTGGCTGTGTGCATGCATCACTGCAGCATGGTCCAAGTCTATTCACTGTATACTGGCTGTATACATGCATCACTGCAGCATGGTCCAAGTCTATTCACTGTATACTGGCTGTGTACATGCATCACTGCAGCATGGTCCAAGTCTATTCACTGTATACTGGCTGTGTGCATGCATCACTGCAGCATGGTCCAAGTCTATTCACTGTATACTGGCTGTGTACATGCATCACTGCAGCATGGTCCAAGTCTATTCACTGTATACTGGCTGTGTGCATGCATCACTGCAGCATGGTCCAAGTCTATTCACTGTATACTGGCTGTGTGCATGCATCACTGCAGCATGGTCCAAGTCTATTCACTGTATACTGGCTGTGTGCATGCATCACTGCAGCATGGTCCAAGTCTATTCACTGTATACTGGCTGTGTGCATGCATCACTGCAGCATGGTCCAAGTCTATTCACTGTATACTGGCTGTATACATGCATCACTGCAGCATGGTCCAAGTCTATTCACTGTATACTGGCTGTATACATGCATCACTGCAGCATGGTCCAAGTCTATTCACTGTATACTGGCTGTGTACATGCATCACTGCAGCATGGTCCAAGTCTATTCCATGTTTAGGATTTATATTATTGGGCCTTATCAGCGCAGTCAGTGTTTTTTATTTTAAAAAATTGCCACGAACATGGACAAGTCTTGCCACAGACACGTTTGCCTGAGTAGCACACTTTGAAATGAATTGAATTGAATTGAATATTTTATTAGGCAAAAAATGTAAAAACAGCACAGTTACATTTAAAATACTTTGTCTAACAGGTCCGTTCATGAAAGTCCTTGCGGACTTATTTCCAATGAGGGCCTTGGTATTCAATTCATAGACACTGATGACCCCTGCCCTGACTCTAGCCTGAATCTTTTATAAAGTGTAACCTTAGATCTAAGAATATTTCATAGCCATGACAATGACCATAATACCTCAGGGGCACCTGTCAAATGTATTCCATAATAAGGTACATTTTGACAGGTAACCTTGTGGGGATTTATTTGGCCCCACACGGATAGTAAACCATTCAAATAATCACACGTACGCACGCGCGCGCACGCACACACACACACACACACTGCAGATATCTAAAGTCTTGGATAAGCAGCGATCCAATTCTCGGTAGTATCTCACTTGTGTTCTGGAAAATCTGAGGAAAATGTGCTTCAGAACATGTGGACCTCTATCTGACCTCTCTCTCTCTCTCTGAAGGACCACATACAGTAGGACTCAGTAATGGGCGTACAGGCCTTTTGAAGATAAGTGCATGTGCAGGTCAGTCTGTGAGCGTGCCGTAATGCTTTCTAATGGCATCAGAACGTCATCATTGATCCCAACGTTACAATGAGCTGCTGTGTTTACAGAGTGGACTGGTCTGTCATTGACCTCTGTCCTGTTTTCGTGTCAAGGACCCTGAAACAGGGTTCAGCGCCATGGACATAGGCCTACTTACAAATATTACCAGAAACAGAGCTAGGCCTTTAATGTATACCACTAGTGCTGTGGTCCTCAAAGTGGGTTGAGGGACATTCAGGGTAGCTAGAAGGTGGTCCAAATGGACCATTACAGGTCTTTAAAGGAGAATTCCATTCATTTTAACTGTTATGTTTGATGTGCGTCAAACCACTTACCAACGTAGAAATGAAAATCGCGTGACTCCACAGATCCCCCTATCGACCCCCACCGTTGGCATGATAGTAGGATTGTGGATAGCCCAAATTCGCCTATTTTAACAAATGCAAAGTCTGTTTTTTTGCTTCTAGTACTCATTGTTGAGTCCCATGATAATGTAACAGGCGCTAAAACTCCGAGAAGCTAACGGCTAATAACAGAACGAGCTAATGCTGGGGCTGCTTATCTCTCTGCATGGCAGCCCCAGGTTGCCAGGTCGGGAGAGAAACCGGCAACCAGCATTAGCTCGTTCTGTTATTAGCCGTTAGCTTCTCGGAGTTTTAGCGCCTGTTACATTATCATGGGACTCAACAATGAGTACTAGAAGCAAAAAAACAGACTTTGCATTTGTTAAAATAGGCGAATTTGGGCTATCCACAATCCTACTATCATGCCAACGGTGGGGGTCGATAGGGGGATCTGTGGAGTCACGCGATTTTCATTTCTACGTTGGTAAGTGATTTGACGCACATCAAACATAACAGTTAAAATGAACGGAATTCTCCTTTAACTCTGAGAGTGTACAAATGGGGGTCCTTGAAAATAAATTGTTTGAGAACCAAGACCGACAGCATACAGACACAGTCTGCTTGAATAAAAAAAATACGAGACGTGACCAAATTAAATACTATATAATATTATTATATAATATAATATTATTATATCCAAATTAAATAGATCTGCCACACTATTAGATGATAAGACTGGCAGATGCAGCAGAATGCAGTCTTTAAAGATCCAGTGTTTTTTTTTTTAAATGACTGGTGGGATCCTTTATGCCTGAATGGCGCTAATGTGCCATAGTGTCACACTGATTTACTAATCAGTAAACATGACAAGATCATTATAATGTTATGTTCTTAAAATGTAATCTAAAATATGCCACGGACAAGGACAAGTCTTGCCACGGACACATTTGTCTGTGTATGGACATATTGATGACCGCTGTCCCCGAATTGATTTAAATATTTGGCTGCGGACCCCCGCCTGAAAATGTTTTGCGCCAGTGATCCCCAAAAGAGATTTTTTTCCCAAAACAGCAGATGTACAAGCTCTCAGCGCGGCACACTTTACATTCACCCATACATTCACACACTGACGACAGAGGAAACCATGCAAGGCACCGACCTGCATGCTCGTGGGGAGCAGTTAGGGGTTCGGCGTCTTGCTCAAGGACGCTTTGAAACACAGCCAGGAGGAGCCCGGGATCGAACCGCCGCAAACATAGCAGAACTACAAGCTCGCAACGCTGTTTGTGTTTGTATCTGTCACGTCATGTACTGCGATATTGTCACTAAGTTACAACTCTGTGCATTCGTGGTACATTTATTGTCATTTTTGTGCTGTGTTTGTCAATCAGTGGTTTGGGCCCAGATTTGTGTCTAGACATCTCTAGATGTCTAGACACAATTTGTCTCTGACAAAGAAAAGCTTTAAATGGGAGGAATATTGTGTTCTTCCCAGTTTAACAAATTAAACTTGCTTTACGTTTACCAAGACTTTTATAAGACCGGGCAATTCACTTCAATTCACTATCTAAAAACGTTCTTTTCTGTCATGGCAAGGAATGATTTCTGTTCACCATCTTCGTCCATTCAGTTCTTGTTTGTATACAAGTATACATTGATTTTTGAACACACCTTGAGAAAATGGACTTAAAAGTTTTTCTCAACTCAAAAGCACGAGAGAGAAAGAAGCAGATGATGGCTTCAGCTATCCACTTAACTGCACCAAAAACCAAACCTTTAATTGTCACCACTTTCAACCTGGCATCTTGATTTTGGCCATTATAGACAAACTTTTTAGAACAGTTTTTATTTGACTTTTATTTGAGTTTTCAAAAGCTTTATTAGCAATAGTAGATCTACAAGGTAAATAGCCGATCTAAAAGCTCAGACTGCAACGTGTTGTGCGCTTGTAGATCTGTTCTTTTTTCTATTTCTATTTGTCGCTGTCTTAAAACAGCTCTTCAGAATCACTTTCATTGTCACATCACAGGTTTACAGGTGTAAAACAGTGGTTGAAATTCGTCGCTTTTTGATGTTTCCAGGAAGAGAAAGAAAAAAAGAGAAGGGGGGGGGGGGGGCAAGAGGAACAACAAAGAAAAATCTAAAACAAAGGTATCTACATATTTACAGCTCATGTGGTTTTGAGAGCCTCACTTTCGAGCTAAAATATGATAATATGGCAGTCAACAAAACCCCCCAAAGCGAGGTTACCGCTGTGTTGTGTTTCTAGCTCCTCGCTGAGATCCACGGCCGCTGGGTTTCTGTCAAGACGTGGGAGCCTGTACTCGCAAGGACCCCCGAGGGGCCCTTCTTCACGGTCTGAAGACCAAGTCCCCCGTAACGTTGAGTCTGTTTCTTTCTTTGGCTCTGATATAGGGAAGTGAAGGGGAGAGATAGAGAGGGGAGATTAGTTTTTTTTGTTTGTGACACAGAGAGAAGTGAGGGGAAGAGATTATGTGAGTGAGTGAGAGAGAACAAGAGATCGACAGAAAGGTCAAAGTCTTTATCTGATCCTCTCTGCCGGTCTCTGTAGAGATATGTGTCTGTCACCGTCTAGGCCGCCTGTGTGTGTGTGTGTGTGTGTGTGTGTGTGTGTGTGTGTGTGTGTGTGTGTGTGTGTGTGTGTGTGTGTGTGTGTGTGTGTGTGCGTGTGTGTGCGTGTGTGCGTGTGTGTGTGTGTGTGTGTGTGTATATAGAGACGTACGCGGCATTGGTTCTCAAAGTGGGGTCAGGGGTCCTTGAGGGAGTTCCAGGGGTCCCCAGCTAAATGATGGATAGTAAGGAACCAAATGGACCCTTATGGGTCTGTAACTCTGAGAGTGTACCGGGTCCATTTGGTTCCATTTATACACTCTTAGAGTTGGATTAACATTGATTTTACAATATAAATTGGGGTCCCAGATAGAAATGCCAGCAAATGGGGGTCCGTAGCCTAATGCATGTCAAACTGGGGGTCCTTGAAATTAAAATGGTTGAGAATCGCTGCTAGAGCCATAAAAATCTTCTCTTATGGGGGTCCCTGGCATATATTTTTAAATGGGCTTCGCGGGCTATTAAGCGGCAATTTGGGGGCTTTGACATGAAAAAGTTTGAGAACCACTGCACTAGGGAGCAGACATGCAGTTACTTGGTCAGATATATGTAACATTTATACCAAGCTCAAGGAAGTGACGTCATTGGGCATCCAGGTGTCAATCAACTCTAGTCAACCTAGCAGGTTTTGAGAGGAGGTGGGACCAAAAAAAAGCAGGAAGGAGAACAGGTGAAAACAAAGATGTTTATGAATTCAATAATCTGATAAATGTTGTCACCAATTAATGAAGAGCCAGGGATAAATATAAGTGTGGATATATCAGCATGTTTGTGTGTTTGGAGTACTTCTACCATAACCAGCTGACATTAATAACTACAAGATGGGCTGTGGCTGGTCAACTAACACACTAGCCTGGAGGAGAAGAGGGTGTGTGAGACATTTCATCACGTTCCTGAGTGAGTGTGGACGCTTTCTGAGAACTGTAATGACATGGACATTTTAGTTAAAGGATAGAACCTTTATAGCCCTAGAAGGCTGTGATACATTTTACTGACACAGGAGGGCATAGGACTGATCTATAGATTTGTATAAGTAATACATGGAATGTATGTAATATCACAGCCATTCTAGGGCTAAGACCTTTAATAGTGTTGTGGTGTTTTGGATTGTGTGCTTCAGGACCTGCTACCAAAGCTGTTGCAGTAGAGGTGCTCAGGACTTGTCAATGCATTTTACCAGAGGATCCAGGTGGACACAGACAGACAGGTGGGGTATTGGGTTATCCAGCACACAGACATACAGGTGGGGCACTGGGTTCTTCAGCACACAGACAGGTGGGGTACTGGGTTCTTCAGCACACCCACAGACTGGTGGGACACTGGGTTCTTCAGCACACAGATAGGTGGGGTACTGGGTTCTCCAGCTCACCTTGTTGGGAAACTGTTTGCAGCAGCTGTCTAAAGTTTTCAGTTCAGAGGAACTGATAGCCCCTTTCGGGACCCTGTTTACCTTTTTTGTATTTGGGAAGGCGGTATCCAGGGTCCCTTGACGCTCAAAGCACTCTCTCTCGTAGTCGCGGGTACCACTGTCTCGTCTCGGGCTAATAGCTCGTCGATTGGAAGTTGCAGAGATTTCTCAAAGGTACCAAAAAGAGCAATACTAAACCGCGGTTAATCTGCATTAATGCGCTCGGATCGGCGCTGCCGTTTAACATTTTAAATCATTTAGTAAAGCTAAATTTCCTCTCTCAAACAATGCTCCACTTCCCATGGCCCGCCTCCCCGCGGTGACTGACAAGCTGCGCGTCCTACGCATACCTCTATGGTCCTACGGTACTGCCTCTGATTGGCGAGCTCCTACATGCTTGCATGACAATCACAACGCGGGGAGGCGGGCCATGGGAAGTGGAGCATTGTTTGAGAGAGGAAATTAAGCTTTACTAAATGATTTAAAATGTTAAACGGCAGCGCCGATCCGAGCGCATTAATGCAGATTAACCGCGGTTTAGTATTGCTCTTTTTGGTACCTTTGAGAAATCTCTGCAACTTCCACGCGACGAGCTATTAGCCCGAGACGAGACAGTGGTACCCGCGAATATGAGAGAGAGTGCTTTGAGCGTCAAGGGACCCTGGATACCGCCTTCCCAAATACAAAAAAGGTAAACAGGGTCCCGAAAGGGGCTAAGGAACTGAGAGACAATACTTTCATTGAGGATTTAAAATCAACTCCGACAAGCCTTCAGGACAAAAACAAATGTGGTTTGTGAAGCTAACTGTTTAAAATGTTCCTTTGGACTGGATGGGTCCTTCATGTTAGAATCATTTAGAAATGAAAG
This sequence comes from Gymnoscopelus microlampas, assembly GCF_963454915.1. Lineage (NCBI taxonomy): Eukaryota > Metazoa > Chordata > Actinopteri > Myctophiformes > Myctophidae > Gymnoscopelus > Gymnoscopelus microlampas. The sequence goes on from NC_139951.1 coordinate 11,518,000, forward strand.
CAGAGTGATCCACTGCTTCTTTCTCTTTTTCATATGTGATTGAAATGTCACTCAGACCTGTCACAATTATGATATAATCGTCATCATAATCGTTTCCATGTTGCAAAATGTTCCTATATTTTCCTATAATTATTAAATATGGCCTATTTTGGACATAGTATATTATTTATTTTAACTATTGGTATCATTCATTTCTTCATACATTTAAGTTATTTGCCATATGCAATTTTTGTTTGCAAAGCCTAAAAGCTAAACATAAATGTAATTTATATATTCCAATGTTCACAGAAATAAGACAAATACATTGTTAATCGCAATTATTTGTATGATAATGAATCGTCAAGTGGAATTTCATGATCGTGACAGCCATAGTCACTGATCTAGGATCTGATCCTTATACTCCTTACTATTGGTTGGGAAGTTAAATCCGAAAAAATCACTTAGTGTGGAGGCCAAAATCGTACCCCTAAAAACCTGTTAGGAGTACGTTTCAGGCAATTTAGAGTTGATTGGTAGTACTTTGTAGTGGAGTAATTTTTTTTTCTCACCATTGTGTCACTACCGAAACGAAAGTTAAATGCGAAAAAATCACTAAGTGTGGAGGCAAAAATCGTCCCCCCAAAGACCTGTTAGGAGTATGTTTCAGGCAATTTAGAGTTGATTGGTAGTACTTTGTAGTGGAGTACATTTTTTTTTCCCACCATTTTGTCACTACCGAAACGTTTTTGTGTCACTACCGAAACGAAAGTTAAATCCGAAAAAATCACTAAGTGTGGAGGCCAAAATCGTCCCCCCAAAAACCTGTTAGGAGTACGTTTCAGGCAATTTAGAGTTGATTGGTAGTACTTTGTAGTGGAGTCATTTTTTTTTTCACCATTGTGTCACTACCGAAACGTTTTTGTGTCACTACCGAAACGAAAGTTAAATCCGAAAAAATCGCTAAGTGTGGAGGCCAAAATCGTACCCCTAAAAACCTGTTAGGAGTACGTTTCAGGCAATTTAGAGTTGATTGGTAGTACTTTGTAGTGGAGTACATTTTTTTTTCACCATTGTGTCACTACCGAAACGAAAGTTAAATCCGAAAAAATCACTAAGTGTGGAGGCCAAAATCGTCCCCCCAAAGACCTGTCAGGAGTACGTTTCAGGCAATTTAGAGTTGATTGGTAGTGACTTTTTTTTTGGTCTCTAACATTCATCAAGCTCTGGACTTAGTAATTTTTTTTCCGTTTCGGCAGTGACACAATGGTGTCACTGCCGAAACGGAAAAAAAAAATTTCCCCCAAAAACCTGTTAGGAGTACGTTTCAGGCAATTTAGTGTTGATTGGTAATTTTCGTTTCGGTAAAATTTATTTTACCGAAACGAAAGTTAAATGCGAAAAAGTCACTAAGTGTGGAGGCCAAAATCGTCCCCCCAAAAACCTGTTAGGAGTACGTTTCAGGCAATTTAGAGTTGATTGGTAATTTTCGTTTCGGTAAAATTTATTCCACCGAAACGGTTTTAACTTGTTTTTCTATATACTTACTAATACTAATATATAACTAACTAACATACTTACTAATATATAACTAACTAATATACTTACTAATACTAATATATAACTAACTAATATACTTACTAATACTAATATATAACTAACTAATACTAATATATAACTAACTACTATCGCATAACTAATATACTTACTAATACTAATATATAACTAACTAATATACTTACTAATAGTGTCTATATTATAGATTATAGTGTTAGTGTGTCTATATTATAGTGTTAGTGTCACTATATTATACTGATTAGACACTTAGTGATTTTTGCGGATTTAACTTTCGTTTCGGTAGTGACAAACTTTCGTTTCGGTAGTGACACAATCGTGAAAAAATAAATTTACTAAGTCCAGAGCTCGATGAATGTTAGGGACAAAAAAAAGTCACTACAAAGTACTACTAATCAACTCTAAATTGCCTGAAACGTACTCCTAACAGGTTTTTGGGGGGACGATTTTGGCCTCCACACTTAGTGATTTTTTCGGATTTAACTTTCGTTTCGGTGGTGACCAACTTTCGTTTCGGTAGTTTGATTACAAAATGTAAGTTGTGTAAAAAATAATCTGACTATACTAAGTTGTTATTTGTTTGTTTAAGTCAGGCTATACTCTACTCAGAGTCATACGTTTACAAAATGTACTAAAGTACAGTGAACGTCTGTGCGGTTTGTCTTCATCACTGAAAATAACGTACATGTAAACTGATATAAAACTGCTGTCGTGTGCAGTTGGGGTGAAGAAACACAACCATTTCACTCCTAATAATACCTATTTGATTTGACATCCTGACTTGCTGCTGTAGCTGAGGCTTGAACCTGTTACCTGCGGCTCACTAGTCAGTGACTCTATCCATTCACCTACAGCTGTTTCCTTGGAATCTGTGGTTCTGAAACGTTTTGTTGTCAACCCCCCAAATTGACATGTATTTGGGCAGTGGACCCCAATGTGAAAAGATGTAGTGTCAGGGCCCCCCATGAAAAAGATTTATATTTATGCTGTAGCACATTTTTTTTTAAAGTTATTTGTCTTGTTTTTTGTTCAAGTCAAAGCACCAGGAAGGCTGTACTTGTCAGCCATCTGTTAGCTCAATGGGTTGAGATGCAGTATTCATGATCCAGAGGCCATGAGTTCAAATCCCATTGATGTCTTTCCTATGATTCTTTCCTTTGCAGACTGGCTTCCAGAAGATCAACTGAAAACTACCAGGAAGGCTATATTTGTCATCCAACTGTTAGCTCAATGGGTTGAGACGCAGTATTCATGATCCAGAGGCCATGAGTTCAAATCCCATTGATGTCTTTCCTATGATTCTTTCCTTTGCAGACTGGCTTCCAGAAGATCAAGTGAAAACTACCAGGAAGGCTGTACTTGTCAGCCATCTGTTAGCTCAATGGGTTGAGACGCAGTATACATGATCCAGAGGCCATGAGTTCAAATCCCACTGGTGTCTTTACTGTGATGCTTTCCTTTGCAGACTAACTTCTAGAAAAACAAGTTAAAACCACCAGGAAACCTGTAACTCTCAGCCAACAGCTTAGCTCAACTGGTCGAGCGTCTGTCCAATAACATGACTTGACTTGAGTGGGTTCGATTCCCACTCCGAGTCATTTGTCCCCGGTAACTTGGGGCAACGGATAAATTGACTGATATCCTTAGTGATGCTTCCCTTTGCAGACTAACTTCTAGAAAAACAAGTTAAAACCACCAGGAAACCTGTAACTCTCAGCCAACAGCTTAGCTCAACTGGTCGAGCGTCTGTCCAATAACATGACTTGACTTGACTTGAGTGGGTTCGATTCCCACTCGAGTCAAGTGTCCCCGGTATCTTGGGGCAACGGATAAATTGACTGATATCCTTAGTGATGCTTCCCTTTGCAGACTAACTTCTAGAAAACAAGTTAAAACCACCAGGAAACTTGTAACTCTCAGCCAACAGCATAGCTCGACTGGTAGAGCGTCTGTCCAATAACATGACTTGACTTGACTTGAGTGGGTTCGATTCCCACTCGAGTCAAGTGTCCCAGGTAACTTGAGGCAACGGATAAATTGACTGATATCCGTAGAATAACCTGGGACACTTGACTCGAGTGGGAATCGAACCCACTCAAGTCAAGTCAAGTCAAGTCATGTTATTGGACAGACGCTCTACCAGTCGAGCTATGCTGTTGGCTGAGAGTTACAAGTTTCCTGGTGGTTTTAACTTGTTTTCTAGAAGTTAGTCTGCAAAGGGAAGCATCACTAAGGATATCAGTCAATTTATCCGTTGCCCCAAGATACCGGGGACACTTGACTCGAGTGGGAATCGAACCCACTCAAGTCAAGTCAAGTCAAGTCATGTTATTGGACAGACGCTCTACCAGTCGAGCTATGCTGTTGGCTGAGAGTTACAAGTTTCCTGGTGGTTTTAACTTGTTTTCTAGAAGTTAGTCTGCAAAGGGAAGCATCACTAAGGATATCAGTCAATTTATCCGTTGCCCCAAGATACCGGGGACACTTGACTCGAGTGGGAATCGAACCCACTCAAGTCAAGTCAAGTCATGTTATTGGACAGACGCTCGACCAGTTGAGCTAAGCTGTTGGCTGAGAGTTACAGGTTTCCTGGTGGTTTTAACTTGTTTTTCTAGAAGTTAGTCTGCAAAGGGAAGCATCACTAAGGATATCAGTCAATGTATCCGTTGCCCCAAGTTACCGGGGACAAATGACTCGGAGTGGGAATCGAACCCACTCAAGTCAAGTCATGTTATTGGACAGACGCTCGACCAGTTGAGCTAAGCTGTTGGCTGAGAGTTACAGGTTTCCTGGTGGTTTTAACTTGTTTTTCTAGAAGTTAGTCTGCAAAGGAAAGCATCACAATAAAGACACCAGTGGGATTTGAACTCATGGCCTCTGGATCATGTATACTGCGTCTCAACCCATTGAGCTAACAGATGGCTGACAAGTACAGCCTTCCTGGTAGTTTTCACTTGATCTTCTGGAAGCCAGTCTGCAAAGGAAAGAATCATAGGAAAGACATCAATGGGATTTGAACTCATGGCCTCTGGATCATGAATACTGCGTCTCAACCCATTGAGCTAACAGTTGGATGACAAATATAGCCTTCCTGGTAGTTTTCAGTTGATCTTCTGGAAGCCAGTCTGCAAAGGAAAGAATCATAGGAAAGACATCAATGGGATTTGAACTCATGGCCTCTGGATCATGAATACTGCGTCTCAACCCATTGAGCTAACAGATGGCTGACAAGTACAGCCTTCCTGGTGCTTTGACTTGAACAACAAACAAGACAAATAACTTTAAACTTAACTTTCTGAACCTCTTCTGTAAAGGAAAGGTTCAGGGCAAAGAGTGAGTGGGGCTTGAACCCACGGCCTCTGGATACGTAGGCAGTGCGTCTACACACTGAGCCATCAGCTGCCTTGCTATGAATGGTCTTCATTCCTTTTTGCGGAACAACACACAACAGTACTTTTTAAAAAAAGAAAAGAAAAAGAACTTCACAGCATATTACTTTGTCTATGGTTTGCTGTGCTGTTACTTGTCTAGATGTTTCAATGTTAATGAACACCAATGGAAACAAGCTTTTCTGTCATTGCCTATTTGGCCTTCAAATCTTGGCATGGCACAGTGGCCCACTGGATAAAGAGCCTGCCTGAGAAACAAAAGGTTATGAGTTTGATTCTTAACCATGACATTGTGTGAAAATATCAACACATTAAATAGATATATTATTTTTAAGTTTTAAATATAAATCTTTTTCATGGGGGGCCCTGATACTACATCTTTTCACATTGGGGTCCACTGCCAAATAAAAGTCAATTTGGGGGGTCCTTGAAAACTAAATGTTTTAGAACCACAGATTCAAAGAAGACAGCAGTAGGCAAAGTACTACCAATCAACTCTAAATTGCCTGAAACGTACTCCTAACAGGTTTTTGGGGGGACGATTTTGGCCTCCACACTTAATGATTTTTTCGGATTTAGCTTTCGTTATGGTAAAATAAATTTTACCGAAACGAAAATTACCAATCAACTCTAAATTGCCTGAAACGTACTCCTAACAGGTTTTTGGGGGGACGATTTTGGCCTCCACACTTAGTGACTTTTTCGCATTTAACTTTCGTTTCGGTAAAATACATTTTACCGAAACGAAAATTACCAATCAACTCTAAATTGCCTGAAACGTACTCCTAACAGGTTTTTGGGGGAACATTTTTTTTTTCGTTTCGGTAGTGACACCATTGTGTCACTACCGAAATGGAAAAGAAATTACGTTTCAAATATTTTATTGTGAAGCACAAGTTAGTTAGTAGTTGTACATTTAGCTTCCTTTTTTTTAAAACAAAACCAACAGACATAAACACAAAACAGACAGGTAACATGAAAAAAAAAAAAAAAAAAAAAACTTAAGCAAAAAACAAAGGGACCCTCCCGCCTCCCCTCCCCCTCCCCAGAAGTGCTGCCCCAGATTACGTGCGACACGGGTCATCCACAAGGATTAGCCTTTCAACCTTTAAGAAAGGAGACTAAAGGCTTCCAAATCTTTTCAAAATCTTTCAGTTTATCTTTGAGTATATATCTGATTCTTTCTAAATGTAAGGACTCTGTCATCTCGTTCAGCCAGAGTTTGATTGTGGGGGTCTCTTTCTTCTTCCAAAATAAAAGTATCAATTTTTTTGCAGCAATAAGGCCATATGAAAGAAGGCGTTGTTGAGGTAGTTGTAGTTTCTTCATCCCTTCTGATACTCCCAGGATGACTAACACTGGGTCTGGATCTATCTCTACCTCTAGTATATTGGAAAATAGTCTGAATATCTCTATCCAGAAATTCTGTAGGTTGGGACACAGGGCATAACTGTGCAGTAGCGTTGCATCTGCTGATTTGCACTTATCACATTGGGGGGAGGTGTCTGGGAATATTTTGTGTAATTTTACTTTTGAGTAGTGTAACCTATGTAATATTTTGAATTGTATTAAACAATGGCGTGCATTAATCGAACAAGTATGTATGTATTCCATACTGCTATCCCAGATGTCTTCAGTCAGTTGTACGCCCAGTTCCGCCTCCCAGTTGGCTTTAATAGAGTCAGTCGAGACCGGAGTCATGTTATGTAAGGTGTCATACAAAAAAGAAACGATGCGTCTAGTCTCAGCTGCATGACTTAAACACCCATCCAATTTGTCTGGCCTTGCTAATTCAAAACCAGGAATATATTTTCTCACATAACTCCTAATCTGTAGGTATCTAAAGAAATCTCGCTGCGGGAGGCCGTACTTCTCTTTTAACTGTATAAAGGAAGCAAATACCCCGTCCACATATAGATTTTTAATGCAAATTATTCCTTTCTCCTTCCAGTCAAGGAAAGCACCATCTAGCTTAGAAGGGGCGAACGAGGGATTTGCTGCAATGGGTAGCAAAAACGACATTGCCCTAAGCTTGAAGTGATTTGTGACTTGTCTCCAAATACGTATAGTGTTATAAATGATCGGATTATAATTGTACATCTTTTTGTGTAGTAATACCGGTGATAAAATGACTGCCCCTATGGTAAACGGTAGACAATCCTCTCGCTCCATTTCCAATCCATCGGGCAGCAATGCTGTATCATCCAACCAATAGGAGAGGGATCGAATACCAGTGGACCAGTAATAGTGGCAAAAATTTGGAAGAGACAACCCCCCATTAATTTTGGCCTTGCAAAGATGAGCCTTCCCTATTCTATGTGTTTTGTAATCCCAAACAAAAGCAAGAATAATGGAATCCAATCGTTTGAAGAATGCTTTAGTAATGAATACAGGGATGTTCTGGAGTATATATAGCAGCTGTGGAAGAAATACCATCTTTACAGCATTTACTCTCCCCACCATAGAGAGAGGAAGTGTTCTCCAAAACTGGATGTTATTCTTAAGTTTGTCTATCAAGGGGTCCAAATTAGCTTTAGAAAAAAAAATTACTAAGTCCAGAGCTCGATGAATGTTAGGGACCCAAAAAAAAGTCACTACCAATCAACTTTAAATTGCCTGAAACTTACTCCTAACAGGTTTTTGGGGGAACAATTTTTTTTTCGTTTCGGTAGTGACACCATTGTGTCACTACCGAAACAGAAAAAAAATTACTAAGTCCAGAGCTCGATGAATAATAGGGACCAAAAAAAAAGTCACTACCAATCAACTCTAAATTGCCTGAAACGTACTCCTAACAGGTTTTTGGGGGGACGATTTTGGCCTCCACACTTAATGATTTTTTCAGATTTAACTTTCGTTTCGGTAGTGACACAAAAACGTTTCGGTAGTGATACAATGGTGAAAACAAAAATGTACTCCACTACAAAGTACTACCAATCAACTCTAAATTGCCTGAAACGTACTCCTAACAGGTTTTTCGGGGGACGATTTTGGCCTCCACACTTAGTAATTTTTTCGGATTAACTTTCGTTTCGGTAGTGACACAAAAACGTTTCGGTAGTGACAAAATGGTGAAAACAAAAATTACTCCACTACAAAGTACTACCAATCAACTCTAAATTGCCTGAAACGTACTCCTAACAGGTTTTTGGGGGGACGATTTTGGCCTCCACACTTAGTGATTTTTTCAGATTTAACTTTCGTTTCGGTAGTGACACAAAAACGTTTCGGTAGTGACAAAATGGTGAAAACAAAAATGTACTCCACTACAAAGTACTACCAATCAACTCTAAATTGCCTGAAACGTACTCCTAACAGGTTTTTGGGGGGACGATTTTGGCCTCCACACTTAGTGATTATTTCGGATTTAACTTTTGTTTCGGTAGTGACACAAACGTTTCGGTAGTGACACAATGGTGAAAAAAAAAAAATTACTCCACTACAAAGTTTTGGGGGGACGATTTTGGCCTCTACACTTAGTGATTTTTTCGGATTTAACTTTCGTTTCTGTTGTGACAAAATGGTGAAAAAAAAAATTACTCCACTACAAAGTACTACCAATCAACTCTAAATTGCCTGAAACGTACTCCTAACAGGTTTTAGGGGGGACGATTTTGGCCTCCACACTTAGTGGTTCTCCCTCCTGCTTTTTTTTTGGTCCCACCTCCTCTCAAAACCTGCTAGGTTGACTAGAGTTGATTGACACCTGGATGCCCAATGGCATCACTTCCTTGAGCTTGGTATAAATGTTACATATATCTGACCAAGTAGCTGCATGTTTGCTCTCTAGTGCAGTGGGTTCTCACACTTTTTCATGTCAAGGACCCCCAAATTGACACTTATTAGCCCGCAAACCCCCATTTGAAAAGATATGCCAGGGACCCCCATAAGAGAAGATTTTTTACGGCTCTAGCAGCGATTCTCAACCATTTTAATTTCAAGGACCCCCAGTTTGACATGCATTAGGCTACGGACCCCCATTTAATGGCATTTCTATCTATCCATTTATATGTTGAATGGCCAACATATAAATGGATAAAGTGGTTGAAATTAACGTGACTACTTTTGTTGGGGACCTCCTGGAAAATATTGAACCAATGAAAAGCATTAAAATGCGCTTCTGACAAAACCAGCTAACTCCATTGGATCCTCAGCTAACTCCACCAAAGGGGGGTGGAGTTAGCTGGTTTAGCTGACTTCAGGCTCCACCCCCTTTTGACCTCCAACCTCATTGTGAGCTTGGAGGTCCATTCAGCTGTTCCTATCAATGATGAACAAAACCTCCTAACTCTTTTTTTTTTTTCATGAAAAATGAACATTTTAGAGTTTGCTGGTTCCTACCGGACAGCAGAGATATATAAATTATATTCATTCAAAGGTTTGCACGAATTTTCCCGATTTTTCAAAAATAGCAGATCTACAAGCTCATAGCGCGGCACTATGAGCTTGTATATCTGCTATTTTTGAATCGCCAAAAAATAAAAGGTTAGAGTGGTTAAAATGATTGTGATGCTATATCAACACATTTAGCTGGAGACCCCCTGGAAAAGGACCCCCCCCTGGGGGTCCCCGGACCCCACTTTGAGAACCAATGCAATAAGGGACACGTCTTTTTAGTTTACAAATAAGGGACGGTTCCTTATTGAAGGCATTCCGATGAATATAAGTCACATCTGCATCTCGAGGGACGCTGACCCTGTATGCCAGTCACTGTGGGAACATGTTTTCCCAAAGCGTGGGTCTCCTGGAGAAGAGAGTGTGTGTGTGTTAGCAGCTCAGCGCTGTATGTTCACAACCCCATGGGGCTTGTGCATTCATTAGTTTATGAAGAATTATGATGCAGTAAATCCATAACATGATGTTTATGATGTCATGTTTTTTTTTTCTTCGTACATTACAGACTGTTTCTTGTTCTTGAGAGATGGATGTGAAAATTTGTTTTTGGGTTTTATTTTTTTCCCCTTAAAGTCAATCACGCTATAGCTGTGCGTAGTACTGTGCGAGTGTGTGCGCGCGCGTGCATGTGTGTGTGTGTGTGTGTGTGTGTGTGTGTGCGTGCGCGTGCAGAGAGGTTCAGTATTTCTTTCTGTACAGGTTTGATTTACTTAAGACATAAAAAGGCAATAATCAAGATTAAAGTCATGCTATGTATGGTATGGGGCTATAACTAATCCTAAACATAATTTAAAATCTTGCGGTAACCCTAAATAATCTCCTGCCCTTCAAGGCATCCTTGCAAAAAAGTACACGCATGCACGCGCGCGCACACACACACACACACACACACACACACACAGACTGTCATGTGTGTGTGTGTGCGTGTGCGTGTGCGTGTGCGTGTGCGCGTGCGCGTGCGTGTGCGTGTGTGTGTGTGTGCGCGCGCGTGTGTGTGTGTGTGTGTGTGTGTGTGTGTGTGTGTGTGCGTGCGTGCGTGCGTGCGTGCGTGCGTGCGTGCGTGCGTGCGTGCGTGCGTGCGTGCGTGTGTGTGTCACACATGGTTGCCTGTTTTAATTGGCTGTCCACTTCGCACACATCACAGAGTAAGATACAGAAATGTAATAGATAAGAAAATATGAACACAGACTAATGCAATGTGAAGGAGATTAGTTACAGTATTACCATCTCTGTGGCAGCCTGTTTAAAGGCTAATTCATGGCACTGGTGGTAAACATCGTTGCTGTCGGGTGGAAACCTCGTACGTCCAAAACTGTAGCATTCATATTCAAAAATAGCAAAAGTAGCAGATCTACAAGCTCATGATGCCACACCTTTTGAGCTTGCAAACAAAGCATTAGCACCAGTAAGGGGGGAAACGTAGGGTGCCAGGCTCCGCTGTCACTGAAGGCCAAGCGAGAAGAAATACGAGGGCATTTTACGAATTATGGGGCATCAATCTCCATAAAACATGGAGATAAGAGGTTTCTGCCCGACAGCAATGACATGCAGTGTATTTGACAAGAATTCATGGCTCATTAAAACGCTGTAGGGTTTTCAAATGAAAAGCGCGTGCGGACGGCGTGGCCTGTGTCCCTGTCTCTGTGTGGTTCTGGCCGGCCACGAGGCAGAGAGGAGCACAGTTGGCTCTTTATGCCCCCAGGTCTCTCTCTGGCTCTCTCTCTCTCCGCATCGCTCGTATACCAGACAAGAGTTGTGGCTTTTTTTTTTTATTGATCTGTCCCATAATTCAACCTTTACAACATGTGCAAACATTCCGACAGGGTTTGCCTTCTGGGCGCACGGCGGGGGCTCCCAGAAGCTGTGCAGTCACTGGCCGACTGGCTGCTCCGATGACTAATTTAATTGTGACTGTTATTTAAAAGTAGCCTATACATCAGTCTTTCTCAGACTTTTCAATTTCAAGGACTCCAAAATTGGGAGTCCAGTTTGATGTGCATTAGACCGTGGAACCTATATTTGATAAGATGTTTTACAATTTACAATTTAAGCATTTAGCTGACGCTCTTTATTCAGAGAGACTTGTGTAAGGTAAACACATACAGCAAATGCATATAGTTTAGACAGAGTAGTGCCTCAGTAAACTAGGATCATAGAACCTGGCATTTGCCGCGGTGGTGTCCCCCTGTTGGGAACTGCCTTCCATTCCGACATCCCGCCACTCCGACTACATGGCTTCCGCGTGCGGTTAGGGTTAGGGTTAGGTATAGGGTTAGTAACCGTCGAAAAGCCGACATGTAACCCCCTCTGTTTAGCTCCATGCACAGCTAGCCATATTGGAAATACATTGGGCCTCTTCCTTCAGGTGTTACCAATGATTCTAATCACGGCTCTGTTCCACTTAGTGTGGCACAGTGGTTCTCAAACGTTTTATTTTCAAGGACCCCCATGACTCTGAGAGTGTACAAATGGAACCAAATGGACCCTTATGAGTCCGTTTGGTTCCATTTGTACACTCTCGGAGTTACACGCCCACCCGTAAGGGTCCATTTGATACCCCCTCAAGGAACAATGAGGGTACCTGGACCACACTTTGAGACACACTGGTGTAGCAGAGCCAACATGCACAACATCAACACTCTGACTCTCTTTGACCAGAATGGAACAGAGCCTTCATTAGCATCACCTGTGAAGTAAGGAAGAGGCCCAATTTCTTTCCAATGTGGCTGCTGTGCATAGAGCCTATTGCATCCGAGACTACTGGATGTAGCCTGAAATTCAGCAGTTCTCAACATGGGGGTTCGGGGACCCCCAGGGGTCCTTGAGGGGGTTCCAGGGGTTCCTCAGCTGAATGAGTGATAATGATGGTTAGTCTTTGCCAGTATTGCATGTGTAAATAAATACAATTAGAGAACGTAGGCTACACAATTATGCTATTTTGATCTCTCTACCATGCTGGTTCTCAAAGTGGGGGTCCGGGCCGTCCGGGGACCACATGGGCCCCGTGAGGGGGTTCCAGGAGGCAAGAGGAACAGTTAAAACATTTATGCCCTATTTTATTTTTAATATATTTTTGACCTATTCGATGAAATATTTGTACTGTAAATCAGTGATTCTCAACGATTTTGAGGTCAAGGTCCCCCAAATGTATGTGTATTTGGCCACGGATCCCCATTTTGAAAATATGTTGTGCCCTGGAACCCCATAAGAGTAGATTTGACAACATTTTGTCTAGATCTGCCAAAATTCTTCTCATAGCTGAAAAATAAAATAGTGATTAGGTAACCCGAAGACTCGCCCCCATTTCTTTCACGGACCGCTCGTCTCCAGCTGTTCTTGTATTCTTGTATTTGTTTTACTGAGGAATTAGGAATAAGGTTAGGTTTAGGCCTAGTTTATTGAGGTTACGTTTAGGAATAAGGTTAGGTCTAGGCATAGTTTTACTGAGGTTACGTTTAGGATTAAGGTCAGGTTAAGGCATAGTTTTACTGAGGTTAAGATTAGGAATAACTAATAAGGTTAGGCTTAGGCCTAGTTTATTGAGGTTACGTTTAGGAATACCTGGAGGTCCGCTCCGAGGTCGCCGGATTTGACCCGGGGCCGGGGGCGAGCGTTCTTATTCATCAGTGATTATACTGCCTTATTTTGCACGATGACCCCCCCCCTGGAACCCCCTCCTCAAGCACCCCATGGGGGTTGGGTCGTGGCCGAACCTTACTTTGAGAACCGGTTGACATAAATCCACCGGATTCCTCGTTTAAAAAAATCCAGGTCAGCTGGAGTCTGGTCTGGTCTGGGGGCCCCTCTGAGGGTGGCGGGACACTCTTAATATCGGTAATGAAAAGAGGCACTTTCCCCCTGTGCTGCTCCTTTTCTCGCCGTGTCTTGGATAAGTCTAAACACACGTTGAGAGTTCTTAAGTAAACACGAGCCTGTGGCACCAGGCGCCCTCGTAAAAAAAAAAAAAAAAAAAACTTTGCTGGCCAGGCCTGGCTGGCAGGCAGTGCTGTCTGTCTCTCTGTCTGTCTGTCTCACTCGCAGGCCAGAGAGACGGGCTCACCTTGATTTATACTTCATTGCCGTCCAGTGTGCCTGTGCCGGGGAAAATAGCCGATCTACAAGCTCACAATGCGTCGCGGGAGCGACGCATTGTGAGCTTGTAGATCGGCTATTTTCCCCGGCACAGGACACACCGTGGTACGAGTTAAGTATAAATCTGGCATCGGATGGCGCTCTGCTCGGCTCCCGTCCCGACCGACCAGTGTGGCACCTCCTCCAACCAGAGAGGAGCACCACGTCCCAGTGTTGACCAAACATAGGGTCGCGGACCCATTTGGGGGACGAGGACCCATTTTTATGGGTTGCGAGTAAACATCCAGGTTTTTTTTTTTCCTACCAAAAACTACTCAAAAACAAAACAAAAAAAACTCTCAATTGTTTTTTTCCCCCCAAAATTATTTCAGGTTTTTTTTTTGGTTGATTTTTTTTTCCAAATAGCATAACTACAAGCTGTGCTATTTTAGATATATTGTTTTATTAAAATAGTTCAATTAATTTATAATGTAGGATATTTTTTTGTCACAGAGACACCAACTGGGGGCCTAGCCCAGTGTGGTGTGTGTGTGTGTGTGTGTGTGTGTGTGTGTGTGTGTGTGTGTGTGTGTGTGTGTGTGTGTGTGTGTGTATCTATACCTATATCAATATATATATCAATATATATATCAATATATATATATATATATATATATATATATATATATTATAGATGTTTTTAGTGCCTGTTTTTGGATAAACAAACACTATGAGAGAGAGAGAGAGAGAGAGAGAGAGAGAGAGAGAGAGAGAGAGAGAGAGAGAGAGAAGAGAGAGAGAGAGAGAGAGGGGGGGGTGTATAAAGTGTGCAGTGTGCTGTTGACTATGCCTGTGTGTTGACCGTGGTTTGAGGGGAGAGAGAGAGAGAGAGAGAGAGAGAGAGAGAGAGAGAGAGAGAGAGAGAGAGAGAGAGAGAGAGAGAGAGAGAGCGCGCGCACACACACACACACACACACACACACACCAGGAGTAGGAGTATCATTATTTACATCACTGTCCGGTCTCACTAGTCACTCAGGACAGTCCATTCGGGGCTCACAGGTGGAGGTGAGGAGGGGAGAGACACCAGAGAGGACCAGGAGAGAGGACCGCGCCGTGCCGTGCCGGTTCCACCCCAGGAGGACCACTCACCATGTGGACGGACCCCCGTCCTCCTGACCTCTCCCCGGTACCCGCTGACCCGCGATCACCACCGCTGTGTCACCGTGAGAGAAGATCTGACCGTCACACCATCATGACGACGGTGGTGGCACCGCGTTCTGGACTTTGAAAAACTTTTTGGATGAAACTTTTTCAAACGGGACTAATAATCGGTGTGGTTTTCCTCTGTAGGTCATGGCCGGACTGTGGAGCTGGAGTTGATTTTTAAAGGGGATCGTTTGCTTAATACATATTTTCTTAAAATATGTATTTATTTTGAGCCATCATTTACGGATAATTTGTATTTCCTGGGAGGAGAGCCGTCCTGGGGATCGTCTGTCCCGCGTTGATTCTTTCTATTTTTTATTCGTTTATTTTTTTGTTTTGTTTTTTCATTATTTCGTATTATTTTGATTTTAGATTTTGATTTTTTTTATTATTTGTTTTATTCTTGCGTTGATTCTTTCTGCGGGGATTGCAGATCGAAGTTTTGTTTCGGACCCGATCGATGCAGCACTGATCGGACATGATGGATAACTGGTCCTATCTGATGGCTCTGTCCATGCTGGTGCTGTCGGTGGGCTTCAGGGTCGAGGAGGGCGTCATGTGCCAGCACTACTACCTCCTGCGGCCCATCCCCAGCGACACGCTGCCCATCGTGGAGCTCAGGGAGGACCCGGACCCCGTGCTGGACCCCCGGGAGAAGGACCTGAACGAGACGGAGCTCCGGGCCGCCCTGGGCAGCCACTTCGACCCGAGTTTCATGTCGATCTCCCCGCCGGATCACCACCACCAACAGGACAACAAATACGGGGGGGACAAATCGGCCCAGATCGGGGCGATCGACGCCTCGGACGCGATCAGCACCGGTTCCTCCTCGGACTCGGAGTTGAACCCGAGACCGAGCAAGCAGCTGCAGCTGCAGCCGTCCGGGCTGATGCCCAAGGAGATCAAGGCCATGGACTTCGAGGTGTGTGTGTGTGTTTCAAGTTTCTTTATTTTAGGATATAAAGCCCTTGAGATGTGTTAGCCTAGTGGTTCTCAACCTGTGGGTCGAGACCCCCAGGGGGGTCCCCACATCATTTGTTTTTTTATTGGGGGGAGGTCCCCAGATGACATTGAAGTGTCAATTTAAGGACTTTTAAGACAAACAAAAAGAACAAGAAAGAAAAGAAAAAAGACCATTGCATAAAAATAAACTATAGGCCTATAGCCTACTATAAAAACTGGTCAAATAATATTAAGAAAGAGGCAAAATTTGTGAAAATAGCAGATCTAAATAAGTTTGTGTTTTTAGATCTAGCAGATCTACAAGCTTTATATTATAAGAAAGAAGAAAAATGTTTGAAAATAGCAGATCTACGAGCTGACGTTGTGAGCTTGTAGATCTGCCATTTTCACAATATTTATCTGTGCAACCGTAAATGTACTGCCTCAACTCTTACATTCCAAGTGCTTATCAGGTGGGTCCCCAGTTCAATTGTGATTATTTGGGGGGTCCCCAGTTCAAATATGAGTATATTGGGGGGTCACAGCCTGAAAAGGTTGAGAACCACTGAAGCCTAGCATCTCATTTCCGAGGGGGTCCCAACATAACATATGTCACAAAACTCACAATTGTTACTTACGTGTATACAGAGTAGACAAAACAAATCCTATATGCTGTACATACCTAACATACATGGACAAAACAAATCATCTACATACCTATATACATGGACAAAACAAATCATCTACATACCTATATACATGGACAAAACAAATCATATATACTGTAGCCTACATGTGTAACCCCTATATTTTGGTTCACTCCCAGCAAAACAAAACATATACAATAACCATAATTGCGAACCTTGAAAAAAATGAACAGCCTTAGGATGGCATGAAATCCAATAATAGAGCACATCTTGAAAATGCTGTGTTCAAGTGTGTGTTAAGTGCAACAAAAAAAAAGAACAAAACAATTATAGGACACAATTTGAAAATGCTATGTTCAATACAGTGAGTGCAAAAACATATTTAAAAAAACAATAGAATACATTTTGAAAATGCTATGTTCAATGCAGTGAGTGCAAAAACATATTTAAAAAAACAATAGAATACATTTTGAAAATGCTATGTTCAATGCAGAGAGTGCAAAAACATATTTAAAAAAACAATAGAATACATTTTGAAAATGCTATGTTCAATGCAGAGAGTGCAAAAAAATATTTTAAAAAAACAATAAAAGACATTTTGAAAATGCTATGTTCAATACAGAGAGTGCAAAATAATATTTAAAAAACCCCCCAATAAAATACATTTTGAAAATGCTATGTTCAATATACAGTGAGTGGAAAAAAATATAAAAAATGTAAAAAGAATAACAATGATAGAACGCATTTTGAAAATGTTCAACACAGTGAGTGCAATTTTCAATTGCACATTTTTTTAATAAATAAAAATAATGAAATAATAATAGGTATGATGTCATGACGATGGTATGTGATGGCAGGTGCAGCACGGCAAGAAGCAGCACAACAAGCCCAGCAAGAAGCTCCGCCGGCGGCTGCAGCTGTGGCTGTGGTCCTACGCACACTGCCCGGTGGTGCACGCGTGGAGCGACCTGGGGACGCGCTTCTGGCCGCGCTACGTGCGGGCGGGCAGCTGCCACAGCAAGCGGTCCTGCTCGGTGCCCGAGGGCATGCTGTGCAAGCCCGCCAAGTCGCAGCATCTGACCATCCTCCGGTGGCGCTGCCTGCAGAGGAAGGGGGCCCTGAGGTGCGCCTGGATCCCCGTGCAGTACCCCGTGATTTCGGAGTGCAAGTGCTCCTGCCCTAACTGACAACAAAAAAACACTGAGTGTTCCTTTCATCTATACATTCATGGTTACAGGCCCTTAAAGAGACAGTTCACCCCTACAATGACTTTTTTTTCTATCGATTCGTCACCTCATGGAGACTTGGAATTCATGGATATTATTTTAGTTTTTGTCGCATTCCTAAGCCAATATTTTGATGACCAGCAGCGGTTCCGGTAGGAGACACAAAGAGTCTCCTTTGTGTCTCCTACCGGGACCGCTTTCTACCGGTCCGCTGGTCATCAAATTATTGGCTTAGGAATGCGACAAAAACAAAAAATCTATGAATTCAAGTCTCCATGGGGTGACTAATCGATAGAAAAAAGTACATTTTTGGGTGAACTATCCCTTTAAGGGTCCATTTTGTTCCATTTTGTACAGACCCCGATAAGGGTCTAAGAGAAAAATAAATGTAACCCTGAGAGTGTAGAAATGGAACCAAATGGACCCGCACTTCTATACACTCAGGGTTACAGGCCCTTAAGGGTACATTTGGTTCCATTTTGTACAGACCTCTAAAAGGTCCAAGAAAGAGAACAATAAATCTAACCCAGAGAGTGTAGATACACTCTCTGGGTTACAGGCTCTTAAGGGTCCATTTGGTTCAAATTGTACAGACCCCTAAGGGTCCAAGAGAAAGACTGAATATATCTTCTTTTTTTAATTTTGTATTAAAGCGATTATTAATTATTGACAATTAATTATTGACGATAAATCAATAGCGTCGTGATTGATTTCTTTACATGCACTGTGTAAGTGTAAGAATGTATATTTGATGTACATGTCGTGCCATGTTTTTTTATTTTGTGACACAACTTTGTATAAAAAAAAGGTCAGTATTAATATTAATAATAATAATAATCAAGTCTACTGTATTTGTAAAATGCATCTTGATTGTGTCCTATCTTTTTTTATATTTATAATGAAAAAGCACGTGGCTTATTAAAATACAGATACTGAAGGCTTTCTGAGCTATTTTTCCATTCAAAATGAAATATGAATGAATAAAACGTGGATATAATTGACCTTGGTGGCAAAACATGGAGAAAGTAGTGATGCTTAATTTATGCTCCGTCGTATTATGGTGTCTTCTTGTGCTATTTTTGGTGCGTAACACCATCATATAATGAAATCTAAATTGGGCTTAAGCCTCGAACCCCATCTTGTGATGCTGTAAGAATCCAAAAGAGACTATTGGTCTATAAAACCATGTGAATTGAAATTACGTCTTGGCCTGTTTATTGCTCTATAGTACTGTACTGTTCAGTTTAAAACAGCGGTTCTCAAACTTGTTTTTATTTCAAAGACCCCCCCATAACCCTGAGAGTGTACACATGGAACCGAAAGAAATTGGGCCTCTTTCTTACTTCCTTCAGGTGTTACCAATGATTCTAATTAAGGCTCTGTTCCATTTGGTGTAACACAGTGGTTCTCAAACGTTTTATTTTCAAGGACCCCCATAACTCTTGAGAGTGTACAATGGCGGGTCCATTTGGTTCCATTTGTACATTCTCAGAGTTACAGACCTGTAAGGGTCCATTTGGTTCCATTTGTACACTCTCAGAAATGCTGCAATGTAGATAATACTCAGTTACAAGTAGAAGTCCCGTATTAAAAATGTACTTGAGTAAAAGTACAAAAGTATTGGTATCAAAATGTACTTAAAAGTACAAAAGTAAAAGTACTCATTATGCAGAATGTCCCGTTTCACAAATGTTCAAATGTAAAAATATTTTGAAAATAGCAGATCTACAAGCTCACAATGCGTTGTATCGCGACGCATTGTGAGCTTGTAGATCGGCTATTTTCAAATGGCCGAAATGTATAGGGCTGAAGTGGTTAATGTATGTTTTGTAATAATAATCAAAATCTACAAAGTAACTAGTAACTAAAGTTTTCAAATAATTATAGTGGAGTAAAAGTACGATATTTGCCTCTGAGATGGAGGTGGAGTAGAAGTAAAAGTACTGAAAATTGTAAATACTCCAGTAAAGTAAAAAATCCTCTAATGTGTACTTGAGTAAGTGTACTTAGTTACTTTACACCACTGCATTTGGAAACCCCTCAAGGTCCCTGGACCACACTTTGAGAACTGCTGGCTTAAAATAAAAAACACTCAAAATGTCTAGGCACAGGCAGGAGTTTGGTCTTTTAAAGTGTGCAATGAAAACTCAGAAGTATAATTTACATGTACAATATTATGTATTAGGTTCAAGACAGGTTAAAGTAGTATTAACCCAAATCAGACATACATGGCAGATGCAGACATGTTTTTTATTCAGACTGATACAGTAACCCCTCCACCTCACTTTCTACTGTGTGTTTTCTTTGATCATTTGGGTGATTGGATCTGGTTTTGTAGGTACAGGATATTGAGCGAGGAAGACATCCAGAATCTACTACTACTATAGGATCATTGTGGACATGTGGCGTATGATAAACTATCCAGTCTACCTATTATTCAGGCTATAACCCATTGATTCTCAACTCCAGTGGTGAAATGTACTAAGTACATGTACTCAAGTACTGTACTTGAGCACTATTGTGAGGTATTTTTTGCTTTACTGGAGTATTTTCAACAATTTTAACTCCACTACTCAGAGGCAAATATTGTAATTTTACTCCACTACAATGATTTGAAAACTTATTTGAAAACGAATTTGTAGATTTAGATTATTATTGCAAAATTATTAAACACTTCAGCCCTACATAATACTTGGCTATTAGAAAATAGCTGATCTACAAGCTCACAAGGCGTCGCGATGTGTGCTTGTAGATCTGCTATTTTCCAAAGATTTTTATACATTTTGAAAACTTGTGAAATGGGACATTCTGCATGATGAGTACTTTATTTTTTGGTATTTTAAGTATGATTTTGATGCCACTGCTTTTGAATTTTTACTAAGTAATACCCTTCAATACCAGACTTTTAATTGTAACGGAGTATTTCTACGTTGTGGTACTAATACTAATACTAATTTACTTAGGTGGAGAAAAAAAAGTGAGAACGTCTTGGATCGCTGCTCAACTTCCATGCATTCCTCATGAACCATAACAGGCTCTGTGCATAACTGTAGTCCTGGCGTTTACAGGAGGCGTCATACCCATAGATATAGACACCTAGATACCTCATTGACCGCTGCAGTTCATTGGTGCGACCTGTATCGTGGCCGCCATATTAGAGGGGGCACGCTTCCTGACTCCTGGCCAATTACAGCACGTCTTTTCCGGGACTTGTCAGAATCTAGTTGTATTTTTATACAACTAGATTCTGCCAAGTCTCGGAAAAGACGCGCTGTGATTGGCCAGTAGTCAGGAAGAGTGCCCCCTCTAATATGGCGGCCGCGATACAGACGCCCCAGAGTCGGAGGAGGCGTCTACCTTTATATGTCTATGCGTCATAACCGTTTCCTGTTCATTTTCCCCATAGCTTCGTTTGATTGGGGCATTAACCACTTTCTAACACTAAATCTGGCATCCTTATTTTGAGCATGTCATTATATTTATTCATTGTAAAATGAATAAATAAATAAAGCCCTTATAATACTTCATACAATGAAGTATAGGCTATAGGGCTTAAATAGTACTATATATTAGTGCTGGGTTTCTCAAAGTGGATGCCGTGACGGAAAACCAGATAATAAATACAGAATACTTTGATATTTATCATTTAATATTTGGAATGTTCAGTTTATTTCAGTTTATAACTTTAACCAGAACCCTCTATGCTTAGTAAAACGGACCAGAGATGCTTGGTGCGTTGTTTTTCGATCTAAATCTCTTCACCAAAAATAGCAGATCTACAAGCTCACAACGCGTCTTGTAGATCTGCTATCTTTTGGCGAATGTTCCTCGCAGAATAGGGATGCTGGGATTCAAGTGGTAGAACGTCAAGTATAACATTATTTTCAATCTGTCCTAGCCCTGGAAAGGGATATTCTCTCAAGTTTTCCTTGTGACGTACTGTATCTTAGGGGGAAAGGTTTACATTGTTCTGTACTGTAATATGACATACATGCAAGGTGCTAATTCATGGGGTGCCGGGGGTGAAAAAGTAATTTACAGGGCCAACAGCCAACTAACAAGTTTTAGAACCAATGAATTAGTGGCATGAGACAAATGACAGGAGATTAATGTCGCAGCTCTTTGTTTTGACAAGTGGTGTAAAGTAACTAAGTACATTTACTCAAGTAATGTACTTAAGTACAATTTTGCAGTACTTTTGCTTTACCGGAGTGTTTCCAATTGTCTATACTTTTATTTCTACTCCACTACATCAGAGGCAAATATTGTACTTTTACTCCACTACAATTATTTGAAAACTTTAGTTACATGTTACTTTGCAGATACAAATTATTATGTTATAGAACATACATTAACCACTTTAGCCCTACTTTATAGGCTATTTGAAAATAGACGATCTACAAGCTCACAACGTGTCACATAGTGACGCGTTGTGAGCTTGTAGATCTGCTATTTTCAAACATTTTAGTACTTTTACTTTTGGTACATTAAGTACATTTTGATACCAATACTTTTGTACTTTTACTCAAGTAAATGTTTAACTCCGGACTTTTATTTGCTTTGCTCTCCAAGCTCAAACCTTGGTGCGTTGTTGTCTTATGTGAAGTGAAGAAAGTGATTTCAAACTGTGGACATGAGTGAAGTTCACATTTGTCCTATACTGTCAGTAGGTGTTGTTATGTGTTTATGCATGTTTTAGCAGTGGTGCAAAAAGTAGTCAAATCTTTGACACTTTATAATATACTTAGTTGACCGCAGTCAACTAAGTTGACTTTTTTCCCCCCATAAAACTAAATGTCTTTGCCAAAAATGA
>NC_139951.1:11545242-11682742 GCF_963454915.1 Gymnoscopelus microlampas
ACATTTAGACTGAAAGCGAAGTGACAGAGTGATGGAGATGAGGAAGTGAGAGAGAGGGAGACAGAGAGAGAGAGAGAGAGAGAGAGAGAGAGAGAGAGAGAGAGAGAGAGAGAGAGAGAGAGAGAGGGGGAGGATGTGGGGGTAGAGGACCGATAAATGGAGGGAGACAGACTGACAGAAGCAAGGGATGACAGGGGCAAACATAGACATGTAGGATGTTACTGCAGGGAGCCAGTGGCTTGTGTCTGTGTTTGTGCGTGTGCGTGCGTCTATGGATTAGTGTTTGTCTCACAACTGTGGAATGCTTTGTGTGTTTGTGTGTGCTTGTTGTGCATGTGTTTGTGTTCAAATGGAGGCACTGAGTGTGAGCCCACACACACACACACACACACACACACACACACACACACACACACACACAGCGTGGCTCCGGAGATCTCCTAGCATACTTCTGACAGATTCTGACATTCCAAAGTGCGTGTGTGTGGTATATATGTGTGTGTGCGTACTGTATGTATGTGTGTGTGTGTGTGTGTGTGTGTGTGTGTGTGTGTGTGTGTGTGTGTGTGTGTGTGTGTGTGTGTGTGTGTGTGTGTGTGTGTGTGTGTGTGTGTGTGTGTGTAGGAGGATGTAGTCAGTCGCCTCGCACTGGGGTGATAAACCTGGAATGTCTCAGCGTGACATCCAACTGCTTCACTCAATCACACACACACACACACACACACACACACACACACACACACACACACACACACACACACACACACACACACACACACACACACACACACACACACACACACACACACACACACACACACACACAACACAGTCAACCTGTCTCCAAACTGCTCTCTAAATGCCTGACATTGTTTCACTCCGTCCACCTCTCCTCTCATCTCTCCATCATTTCCTCCTTCTCCCGCCCACCCCCAATCTCTCTCTCTCTCTCTCTCTCTCCCCTTTAGAGTACAAATGTCATGAAATGTCAGTAGAATAAAGCAGCAGAGAGTCTCTCTGCATTCCTTGTCCCACGGTAAATATGAAATACTTTGCTCTGGTGTGAAATAAACAGAGCAAGAAGCCAGAAAGGTCGTCAAAGGCAGCCTTGGACGGTTTATTATGACCAGAGTGGTCTGAAGACGACTCTGTTCACTCCAAGTGGTTCTCCGCCTACCTGACTGGCCCGGACCTAGCAGGTTTCTTGGAAAGGTTTGCTTTCACACACACAAACCCCCCACCCTCTGACTGGGGTCCCCCAGGGGCCTGTACAGTACTTGGCCCCCTCCTTTTCTCCCTCTACACACCAAATCTCTTGCCTCTGTCATCTCTGCTCCCCAGTGGTGGGAAAAGTACTGAAATGTTTTACTTGAGTAAAAAGTAGCAATGCTGCAATATAAACATACTCTGTTACAAGTGAAAGTCCGGAATTCAAAATGTACTTGAGTAAGAGTACAGAAGTGTTGGCATCAAAATGTACTTAAAGTACCAAAAGTAAAAGTAGTCATTATGCAGAATGTCCCATTTCAAGTTATCAAATGTATTAGAATCTTTTGAAAATAACAGATCTACAGTGTAGATCGGCTGTTTTCAAATGGCCGAAATGTATATAGGGCTGAAGTTGTTAATGTATGTTTTGTAATAATAATCTAAATCTACAAAGTAACAAGTAACTAAGGTTTTCAAATAATTGTAGTGGAGTAAAAGTGCAATATTTGCCTCTGAGATGTAATGGAGTAATGAAGTAAAAGTATTGGAAATTGGAATACTCAAGTATAGTACAAATACCTCCAAATTGTACTTAAGTGAAGTACTTGAGTACATGTACTTAGTTACTTTCCACCACTGCTGCTCACAAGCTCTCCTATCAATTATGCCGGTGATGACACTCAACTGTCTTTCACATTGAGGCGGTCTCTCGCGTAGGTATACACTTTCCACAACCAAATGGACCCTTAAGGGCCATTTGGTTCCATCTGTACACTCTCAGAGTTACACACCCCTTTACGGGTCCATTTGGTTCCATATGTACACTCCAAGAGCGACATTAACGCTCAGCATTTTACTGTGTAAGTGCTTTGAAGTCCACAGGTCACGGCGAACCGTTTAGAATTCATATCAGCCAATAATTCTAGCCATAAATGCCACTTCATGCACTATTCATGAACCGTTCTGCTCTACCAACGAAAATGCCACCAAAATTATGTGTACGTATTGCGTATTTACTGCATGTGTGTGTGTGTCTGCAAACCCCTTACAGGTCAACATTTCAAATCAACCACACGCGAGAAAAAGATATCGGTAAAGGTCAGCTCAATATTTTTCTCCATTCCTAGAGCCAGTGCCATTTTTCACAGGACATTTAAAGTGGAGGTCATTTCTCTTAGGCTGGCTTCACTCTGGCTGTTATTGCATTTTGGTGGGGTTGCAGCCAAGCGGTATAAGGTCCAGGTTTGAAAAATGAAGCCAATGTGGAACTAGTCTTTCAAGGCAGACAAACTGTTCCACAATCTTCGAATGCTCCATAAAGTCTGTAAGTACGCCTCATGAAAGCTATGGCTAAAGGAAGCTGTCATCCGTTCCTCATTCCCGTTCACGAAAATATGTTTTAAAAGCATCGTATGGAACTTTGCCCCGTATTTACATTTGAAATGCAGATTTTTGACATCTGTATTTCACTTTATATACCAGCCGTTATCAGCCACTGGAGTAGTATGGTGGTGTTTACCTGCAGAAGCACACTGCCCTCTCGCTGTGTTTTGCTGTTTTCACTGTTTGTTTTGGTAGACAGGGTTTTTGGGCAACCAAAACAAATATTGAAAACGCCAAAATACAGCAAGAGGGCAATGTGTTTCTGCAGCGAAACACCACCACACTACTCCAGTGGTTGATGACTGCTGGTAAATGATGGGTAAAAAAAAACACAGGGCAAATTTCCACACTATGCGTTTGAAATATCGTTGAATTTCCATTCATGCTAATCAGCAAGCTATATAGCCTACGTTTAGACCATTTTGATTTACAGTAGGACAAATGTACGCGACTGCAAAGACTGCAAAGGTAATCCGGACATCTACTATAGTTTCTTGAAATTTTCAGTGCTTCCGCTGCCTCGAGAGGCTAACATGCAACTGACTTCAACCTGCAATAGGCTCTATGCACAGCAGCCATATTGGGAATGAATTGGGCCCCTTCCTTACTTCCTTCACAGGTGTTACCAATGATACTAATTAGGGCTCTGTTCCATTTAGTGTGGCATAGTGCAGGTTGTCTTATTTTCAAGTCTTATTTTCCATAAATCTGAGAGTGTACAAATGGAACCAAATGGACCCGTAATTGTACACTCTCAGAGTTTGGAACCAAAATGGAGTGCTTCTAGTGAGCCAACATGCACGATATCAGCACCCTGACCAGAATGGAACAGAGCCTTCATTAGTATCATTGGTAACACCTGTGAAGGAAGTAAGAAGAAGCCCAATTTCTTTCCAATATAGCTGCTGTGCATAGAGCCTATTCTCTTTATTGGCCAGCAAGGGAGCTGATCTACAAGCTGACAACACGTTGCGGCTTGTGGATTGCCTATTTTAGGTGCGTGCGTGACACGATGCGCAACTAAGCATTAATGCGGTGTAGTGTAGTACAGAAGATGGTGGATTATTAAACATCTGCAGGCTCAAGCAGCGTTGCCATGTCTGCTTATTAGAAGCGATAATGTTTTTTCTGTAAAGTCGCTTGTAACTGGTAGTAACTGGTAGTAAAATAATATGTGCCAGGCACCCCCATACAAGATTTTTGTAGTTAAAAAGTTTCAAATATATTCCCAATATCATTTTTTTCCCCCAAGATCTTTTGAAAATAGCAGATCTACTTTTTTGATTTGATTTGATTGATTTGAAAAGCCAAAACCACATGTTCACCGCAGTTCGAGGATTACACAAGAAAGTCCTGAAACTTATTTCCGTTGAGGTCCTCTTACAATTACTGTAACAGTCAATACGTTAAAATACATTACAATACAAAACATGTAACTAACGTCACACTACAAAGACACAAATTACATACACAGTACAGACACAGTACACATTACACGTTACGCAACAATACAAAAACACAAGTAACATACACAGTACATACATACAAACAATACAAGACCAAAAGTAACATACACAGTACATACATACAAACAATACAAGACCAAAAGTAACATACACAGTACATACAAACAAACAATACAAGAACACAAGTAACATACACAGTACACATACACAAACAAGTGCTACCTTATCTTTCCTAGTCTAAAGACCCTCTATAGGGGAACCTTTTCTAATAGACATGATTTAGTTTTCTGCTTAAAAGTCCTTGGTTGTCATTCCACTGTGTGGCTCCTATGTAAGTAAATGATTCTCTGCCAACTTTACTTTTAAAAGCCGGATGGCTCACATCTGCTACACTGGCTCTGGTGAAAAAAATGGTGTAGTTCGCTTCTCTGAGTAAAACATGTCTTTAAAAATATGGGGACCTCGCCATATATTATCTTATGAACCATGTACACAACATCTACAAGCTCACAACGACTCATGCGGCCTAGTCGCTCATTTTGGCCTTGTTTTCATAGGCCTGGCCTCTTGCAAGATCTGGCAACACTGTGTAAGACAGAAGCTTGGATGGTGGATTAAAAAAGCCTCTGCAGGCTCAAGTCCTCTGTAAACATGTGAAGCACAACTGAGTGGCTGCTAGTGGCTCTGAGACTCACTCACAGTGTATCAGCGGCTCCTTTTCTGGATCAAACTCAAGCCCCACTTGACAATCTCAAAAGCGTTCACCCATCTGGCCACTTAACACGGCGGCAGCCAGTGTTAAGTGGTCAGATATGGGTCAGCCTGCTCTCACAGAACACGGTGAAATGGCACGGATTGACAATACTGTAGGCTCTATGCACAGCAGCCATATTGAAAAGAAATTGGGCCTCTTCTTACTTCCTTCACAGGTGTTACCAATGACACGAATGATGGCTCTGTTTCCATTCTGGTCAGGGTGCTGATATTGCGCACGTTGGCTCACTAGAAAGAAACACTCCATTTTGGTTCACAAATGGCCCCTTATGGTGGGTGTGCAACTCTGAGAGTGTGCAAATGGAACCAAATGGACCCGTAAGGGTCCATTTGGTTCCATTTGCACACTCAGAGTCATGGGGGTCCTTGAAAATAAGACAACCACTGTGCCACACTAAATGGAACAGAGCCTTAATTAGTATTATTGTTAACACCTGTGAAGGAAGTAAGGAAGGAGCACAATTCATTCCCAATATGGCTTCTGTGCATAGAGTTTATTCCGCCTCCGACATGGTCCTAAACGTAACAAGGTCAATGGAGGGGATACGAGGCGGCTATGCACGGCTTTTCGGGTTTTCTAGTCGTCTATGTAGAGAATGTCAATCCGTGCTATTTCACCGTGTTGTGTGCCATCGGGTTGGATGGGTGGGCCACGGGCATTCTCAGAGCATTTATTTCAACGACTGTGTTCTGGCTTGAATCAAAGGAACAAGTTCTGATGTATCTGTATCGCAATGTAAATGCATTATTCAAGGTTTTAACATTCTTTT
This sequence comes from Gymnoscopelus microlampas, assembly GCF_963454915.1. Lineage (NCBI taxonomy): Eukaryota > Metazoa > Chordata > Actinopteri > Myctophiformes > Myctophidae > Gymnoscopelus > Gymnoscopelus microlampas. The sequence goes on from NC_139951.1 coordinate 11,550,845, forward strand.
ATATATATATTAATGTTATAATATATTTCAAATCGTACTGTTTTGCCAATTATTTGGGGGCCCACTTGGAATATCCTCATGGGCCACCGGTGGGCCCCAGCCCACAGGTTGGTAATCGCTGACTCTTATGGATTGACACCGTTTCATTATATGAATAGGCTCTATGCACAGCAGCCATATTGGAAAGAAATTGGGCCTCTTCTTACTTCCTTAACAGGTGTTACCAATAATACTAATTAAGGCTCTGTTCCATTCTGGTCTCAAAGTGTGGTACGGGAGCCTCATGGTTCCTTAAGGGGGTTCCAAATGGACCCGTAAACACTCTCAGAGTTATGGGAGTCCTTGAAATTAAAACGTTTGAGAACCACTGTGCTACACTAAACGGAACAGAGCCTTCATTAGTATCATTGGTAACACCTGTGAAGGCCCAATTTCCTTCCAATATGGCTGCTGTGCATATAGCCTATGCACAGCAGCCATATCTGACCCCAGCCTCAAACTGAGCCTAATGTTGGCCGTGACCGATGTGAACTTTAGCCTGACGCTACCAATCGTAGCAGCTTTCTCCATAGCTTTGTCTTTGTAAGGACACACGCACGCTCGGTCGCGTCTGTGTGCTCGCACACACACACACTAGTTTGGACACACTCACCCTCTCTCTCCTTCTGTGCAGGACCTAAGTTCTCCCTCCAGTGTGTGTGAGAGGAGACCGAGACCGTAGACAGAGAAACGCTGGGTCTTGGCCCCATGTCTGGACCCAGACACACACACACACACACACACACACACACACACACACACACACACACACACACACACACACACACACACACACACACACACACACACACACACACACACACGAGAACAAGCCACAGGCTCCCAGTTAACATCCTCTGCTCCGTGTCTCTGTTTGCCCCTGTCATCTTTCACTCTCCTGTCAGTCTGTCTCTCTCCATTCATCTCTCCTCTACCACCACCACCCCCTCTACCATCCCTCTCTCACTGTCTCCCTCCATCTGTCTCTCTCTCTCTCTTCCACACAGGGACGTCACAGGCTCTCAGAAGGTGGGGGGGATGGACTTTCGGTGGACTATACCCCTTATTTTACACTTTGGCTATTCAAAAATAGCAGATACACAAGCTCATAGCGCGGCACCGAGTGCCGCGCTATGAGCTTGTGGATCTGCTATTTTGTGAAAAATCGTGGAAAACATTTGTAACTGTCAAATGTAAACAAATTTTGTATTTTCAAAATTGTGCGTTTTTTTGGGCGGATTTTGTTCGTTTTTTTTTTCGTGTTTTGGTTACTTTATTTCGGTTTTAGGGTTAGGGTTAGGTTATTTAATTCTTATTTTTGCCTGATTTTACCGATTTATTATCCCAAAAAAATATATATATATTGTTTTTTTTGTTTTTTGTTTTTTTCAAAAAGTGGGGGGTATAATCACAGATCTATGTGAGTGAGGGTGTCGCGTCGTGCGCACAGTGAATGGCCGTGACGCCCCTGCTTCCACACACACCCATCATCCCTCTCTCACTGTCTCCCTCCGTCTGTCTCTCTCTCCTCTATCCCCCCCATGATCCCTCTCTCTCTCTCTCTCTCTCTCTCTCTGTCTCCCTTCCTTCTCATCTCCATCACTCTGTCGCCTCTTCTTCAGTCTACCCCCTAAATGTTAAGTGTTGAGTACAGTCTGGTGTCTACCGTCTAATGCACATAGTCTACTGCAGTGGTTCTCAACCTGTTCTGGAAGTGTCCGCGACAATTTTGAGGTACTTTTACTTTACCGGAGTATTTCCAATTGTCTATACTTTTACTTCTACTCCACTGTACATCTCAGAGGCAAATATTGTACGTTTACTCCACTACAATTATTTGAAAACTTTAGTTAGTAGTTACTTTGCAGATACAAATATATTTACATTATCAAACATACATTAACCACTTAAGCCTTATTTTATACCTAGGCTATTTGAAAATAGCCGATCTACAAGCTCACAGCGCGTCGGATCGCGACTCGTTGTGAGCTTGTAGATCTGCTATTTTCTAACATGTTAGTACCTTTACTTTTGGTACTTTAAGTACATTTTGATACCAATACTTTTGTACTTTTACTCAAATACAATTTTAATTCCGGACTTTTACTTGTAACAGAGTACTTCTACATTGCAGTATTGATACTTTTACTTAAGTATAACATTTGAGTACTTTTTCCACCACTGTTTATTTGAATGATCAATCGATCGATTGTGTTCCGGCTTGGAACAATGGAACCAACATAGTAAGTTCCTATTTATTGGTATGACAATGAAAACACACCTTTTAAGGTTTTGATTTAAAAAAAAAGTATATTAATGTTATATTACTATCAATACAATCTTAGTGTGTTTAGCCAATTATTTGGGGGTCCGGTTGCAATATCCTCGTCTACTGTCTGAATTGCTTCCCATATTCTGGGGGCAAACATTCACAGACCTACAAGCTCACAACGTACATTGTGAGCTTGTAGATCGTCTATTTTCAGGGGAAGAAATGAGAGATTTTGGTCAACTTTAAGCTCTGCATGAAACTTTTCTCCACAGATTTAATCAGAACTTTATAATTTAAAGGACTTAATTAGTCAGAATTAATTATTATTAAATATTATATGTTTTATTCTTATTCTCCATTTTCCTGATTAGTGGCTACGCGGTGGATTAATGTGTTTCATTTTCAGCTTAGCTGGCAATCCATCTCTACAGCACTGATCCTCAAAGTGCGGTCCGGGGACCCCCAAGGGTCCTTGAGTGAGTTCCAGGAGGTCCCCAGCAAAACGAGGAACAGGTTAACCATTTTAACTGTATTTTATACTTAGGCTATTTTGAAAATAGCCGATCTACAAGCCCACAACTCATTGTGTTGTGGGCCAAATAGGCCTAAATATAAATTCCATCATGAGCCATCACTGTCAAATGAAAGAGAGACCCTCTGCTGCCTTTCAATGTAAAAATCATTCAGTCAGGAACACTTGTATCATAGATTTAACTAGTTAGTGCAACAAATGGAATGCAGTTATACCCTGAATTAGCCAAGCATCGTGCTAAGCTAAATCAGGTAGAGTGATGCACGAACCGACCATGGATATAAGAGCCCCAAAGCAAGACATTGAAATTCTGTTCTAACATTAGATGATTAGAAATCAGACTGGCGGCTGATGTTCTCCCCCCACCTTTTAATGCGAGAATTTCTGGGAACTCAGATTAGGCAGCTGATTACAGCTGGGTCCCATATGAGTCCTGTGTCCTGCATGAGCTAATTGCACTGTCCAATGAATTATGGTTTCCTAAAACTTTACAAAAAAATTATTAAAACGACTACTAACTGAAACCTGAAAAAAAACTAAAGTCATAGAGGACATTTCCTTAGTTTTAGACTTTGTCAATGTGTCACACAGTCATTTAGCTTTAAGCCCTATGTTGTCACAACTTGTCACATTGCGTTGTGAGCTTGTAGCTCTGAGATTTATAAAAACAAATCTGCTTTTAGAATCTTGGCACTGACAAATACCTCATATTACAACAAGAAACTAAATCAAACTAGCAAACCCACTGTGAAAACAAATTCAAACTAAACAAAAATATAAATAAAGGCAAAATTAAGTAAATCTAATGGAAAATGTCTAAACTATTATAACCTTGCCACTGCCCTGGCTTTCCAGTCTTTCATTCAATTTACATTGTACATTGTACACACACACACACACACACACACACACACACACACACACACACACACACACACACACACACACACACACACACACACACACACACACACACACACACACACACACACACACACACGCAGAGTGCAGAGTGCAGGCTCCTCACTGTGCGTTGTTGTATAGTATGTCACTCACACATACTGTGCAGACGCACCACCCTGTCAGAGCCTCTGTCACTTTTACGCATGTCGTATTGTCTGTGTGTGTGCGTGTGCGTGTGCGTGTGTGTGTGCGCGCGTGCGTGCGCGCGCGTGCGTGCGTGTGTGTGTACAGTCAAAGTATAGTCAAAACAAGAAGACATTGTGAGGACCATTTTCCTGGTCAAGAATAATGGTTGTTTCATAGTTAGGCTAGGATTAGACATCTAGAGGTCAGGTTCAGGGGTCAGGGTTAAAGTTTTTGACCAATTTTAAACTTATTTATGCAATGATGTGACGCACTGAAAAATAGCTCTACAAGCTCACAGCGCGTTGTAGATCGGCTATTTTTCGACTATTGTTCGGCCATTTTACAGCAACTTTTATGTCCTCACACGTATAGTAAATAATGTGTGTGCATGTGCATGTGTGTGCATGTGTGTGTGTGTGTGTGTGTGAGTGACAGAGGCTATCATTCCAGTGCACTGTAGGTGCAGTGATTTATGACTGGGTCTGTCCACCCCAGGTGGAATTTTCCCAAAATAAGTCAGAGCAAACACATGGTGACAGAGAGCACCTCTGAGCGCTATGGAATGCATAAACACTCCTGAACAGTGTGGGCTAGTGTAATCCACCGACACACACACACACACACACACACACACACGCACACACACACGTAAATACGCAGTCGCACAGACGCAGACGCAAACTTAACACTATGAGACCTTGAGACATAGTGAGAGGTCGAAAAACCCTCTCGTACACGGACAAACACACACAGGAGGGACAGACTGTCTGTCTGCCTGTCTGTCTGTCCCACACATTCACACACTCAGACAGACATCTTACAGTCTGGCTGACAGACAGAAAGGTGTCTGTCTCTCTCTTACGTTTTCAAGGTGGCATTCCATTATAGATTAAATAAAAAATATATGTTTTCAGAAATTGTGAAAATATTATTTTTTTGCTATTCGTCATAATGACTAAGTACAGTATGTAGGACCTTAAGTGGCTAATGACAGCTCTGTGTTTGTGTGTAGGCTAGAGGAGTCTCCCTCTTGGCGCAGACATAGCCAGACTGTCATCCATCTCCCTAAGCAGTCTGCAGTGGTGGAAAGTAACTAAGTACATTTACTTAAGTACCGTGCTTTAAGTACAATATTGAGGTAATTGTACTTTATTTGAGTATTTCCAATTTCCAATACTTTTACTCCACTACATCTCAGAGGCAAATTTTGTACTTTGAAAAGTTTAGTTACTAGTTACTTTTCAGATATAAATTATGATATTATTATAAAACATATATTAACCACTTTAGCCCTATTTTATACATAGGCTATTTTCAAATATTTTAGTACTTTAACTTTTGGTACTTTAAGTACATTTTGATGCCAATACTTTTGTACTTTTACTCAAGTAACATTTGAATTCTGGACTTTTACTTGTAACAGAGTATTTCTATATTGCAGTATTGGTACTGTTACTTAAGTAAAGAATTTGAGTACTTTTCACACACACACACGCACACACACACACACACACACACACACACACACACACACACACACACACACACACACACACACACACACACACACACACACACACACACACACACACACACACACACACACACACACACACACACACACAGACAGTAATCTAATCGACTGTACTATATTGTACTCTGGTACAGTGGTTCTCAAACTTTTAATGCATTTGGTTGATGACATGTATTAATGTGTTAATACTCTATGCTCTATTGATGAATTGAATACATGGGGCCACAATGGAAACAAGTCCCCAGTAGTTTTTTGTGTTATCCTTTTAGCGCAAGAGTTTTACTGTACCTCGTGCTGTTACATTGTTGACTAATAAAGTATTCAATCAATCAATCAATGAGCACCATCGGAAAATATTTTGTGCCAGGGACCTCTATACAAGATTCTATTTAAAAAAAGATTCCACATTATTTCGAGATTTTTTGAAAAATATTAGCAGATCTACAAGCTCACAAGGTGAGTCTTCAGATTACGGGAATTGGGAGTGAATCTGCAGTTCTAATGGAGTTTGTTTTGCAGTTTGGGAGCCAGGATGGAGAAGAGTAAAGAAAATAACGTAAATTAACCTAATACTGGAGCATGAGGTTTGGATTTATTACCATGTAGGAATTTGCTTTGGCTCATGGAGCGATCACACACACTAGCATCACATGAACACACAGCTAAATGCTAAATATATGGACATCAGGGCCATGCATCAGTCATTCACATATAGTGGTAGGTAGACTACATTAGACACAACATCCATTCAGACAGAAAACTATACATTAGACACATGGTTGCCAGATCTGCTTATTATAATTTCCCCGCAATATTTTATTTGAAAATAGCCGATCTACAAGCTCACAACGCGTCGCATCGCTTGTAGATCTGCTATTTTCAAATAGCTGATGTAGTCGGTCACAACTTTTTTCTGTTCTGGCCCCACAGTGGTGGAATGAACTTCCCACTGATGTCAGGACAGCTGAGTCACTGCCCATCTTTCGCCGCAGGCTGAAAACCCACCTCTTCAGGAAACACTATCCTTCCTCTTTGCCTGGCCTACTTGTTGTTAACTAGTTGTACGAACTCTTGTTTTATTTTTGTATTGTTTTATTGGATCTTGTTTAGTCGATACACTTATTTGTCTGAGCTCGTGCTCATTTGATTTTGCCATTTTTGTCTCATCTGTTTAAGAAAGTAGGTAGCTGATACATTGCACTTTTACCTTAGTGCTAGGTATACTCTTGGTTGCTTGTTTTTGCAGGAAATGTACTTAAAACTTCTGGTGATTAGTAGTTTTCGTTCCCTACCTATGTTGAATACACTTATTGTAAGTCGCTTTGGATAAAAGCGTCTGCTAAATGACTGTAATGTAATGTAATGTAATGTAATGTAATGTATATGTTAAAGTGCTCATGTGGCCCTAGTCGCTTCTTTTGGGCTGGTTTTCCTAGACCGGGTTGCTTGTTTCTCTCACAGAATCTGGCAACACTGATTAGACAACATCCATTCAGACAGTAGACTATACATTAGACACAACATCCATTCAGACAGTAGACTATACATTAGACACAACATCCATTCAGACAGTAGACTCTACATTATACTTTGCGTAATCCCTTGAAGAACAGGAGACTCACAATATTGTTCTGGGGTATTAGAAATAATTTTGTTCTAAATATCAAACTAGATATAGCTAATGTTCTGAACTCTCTATTCTATATTGTGTAAGATTCCACCAGGAAATACAGCTTGCACACACGTTTGTTTACAAACATTCTGATCTGGTCTATGGCTGCAAGAAATCCATGAAGATCTTGATTATTGGCTAGGCTACCATTGTGAATTACCTGTTTAACAGTGACATCTGCCGGTGAACTTCTGAACTTCAGCTTCACAACTGCTGAACTTACAAACTTTTTTTTTAGTGTGTGTGTGTGTGTGTGTGTGTGTGTGTGTGTGTGTGTGTGTGTGTGTGTGTGTGTGTGTGTGTGTGTGTGTGTGTGTGTGTGTGTGTGAGAAAAGCAGTGGCAGCAAAAGCAGTAAAAAGTACTCACATTATTTACTTAAGTAAAAGTATCAATAGCTTTTAGATCGGCTATTTTCAAATGGTCGAAATGTATATAGGGCTAATGCATGTTTTGTAATAATCATCAAAATCTACAACGTAACTAGTAAGTAAAGTGTTCAAATAATTGTAGTGGAGTAAAAGTACAATATTTGGATCCGAGATGTAGTGGAGTAGAAGTAAAAGTATTGGAAGTAAAGTACAAATACCTCAAAATTGTGCTTAAGTACAGTCCAGTAAATCTACTTAGTTACTTTCCACCACTGATGAAAAGGCACGTGGTAATGGGGGGAAGGAATATCATAAAGCAGTGCTTCTCAAAGTGGGGTCCGGGAACCCCCCAGCTAAATTATTGATAGTTAGGATTAGGAACCCAATGGACCCGTACAGGTCTGTAATTCTGAGTGTGCAATGGAACACTCTCAGAGTCCAGATAGTTCCTTTTGTACACTCTCAAGAGTTACAGGGGTCTGTGGCCAAATGCGTACGAAACTGGGGGTCCTTTGAAATTCTAAAGTTTCGTAATAAAGGACCGTCATTACGTCATTACGGTGCAACCAGAGTATGGAGACAAATCTGTGGACAGTGAACACAGTGTATAAGTAATGTGGCATGTTGTCATCACTAGGACACGCATTACAATGTTATGTTTCCTAAAATCAGTGTTATCACTCGGTGTACGTTTATTTTATATGTAAAATATTTTTTTAATTTAAAACCAAAATGTTTAAAATTTCACCTATGACATGCCCAAATTAGGGACTATAGGTTATTGCATTTGCCCCTGTACTGGGAAATACTAAATTGCGAGATAATTCATAACTTTAAGTATAGTTGTAACTTAGATAGCATGTTAGGTAGACAGATGCCAGGTGGTCATTTGTTGACCTGGCATCCTATAGTGTGTATAATTAGCCTACAATGTACAGACCATGGATTTTTCGATATTCTACTGCTTAGACTGATGATCTTGGTTTACCTATGATCCTAGGCTCTCCAGTGTGCCTAGGATCGTTTAGGGACATTTACGACCGTTTAGGACAGCGATTCTCACCCTTTTCTGGATCAGGGCCCACCCATATGACCACTTAACCCATTAAGACCTGAGTCGATTCTTAAAAATGCTTTCTAAATCCTAATAGTTTTTTGAAAAATAAAAATCCCCAAATTTCAAGATTAATTTTTTTTTTGCAGATCTACAAGCTTCATGAGCTTGTAGATCTGCTATTTTTGAATAGCCAAAGAAATCTAAAGTGACACAGATGCGTTCCAGGTCTTAATGGGTCAATACGGCAGATATATTGATAGAATCAGCTTTGTTTGTGTTCGGGCTAAGAGTGACTTTGAGAGCCGTTTCACCGTACAATGTAAGTCAACGAGGAGCATATTTTGGATTATCAATTTGTAATCAACGGGATCTCACCCACCTTTTGTGAGTTACATCATGGCAAGGTAACTACACAACCCAAAGCTCTACAAAAGTGTCCTTGGGAAATTTGTATTCACAACGCAAAGTTCTCAAATTCTATTACACTTGTGGGGGCATTTGGCCAGCACAAGTATAGTAAGACATACATAGTAAAAAGTACACACATGCACGTGCGCACACACACACACAAAACAGTGTTTTGGTACCATTTATAGAACCTTTATTCCAAATACCTTCAAAACGGCAGAGGCACACAGGCTACAAGTATCTGACGCTAGTCGCCCGTATAGGAGCACCAGATAGATATCCTTATCACAAGAGGAGAATAAAACATATTTACAAATATAAATTAAAACATATCTCAACTCCAAAAAGACATTGTTATAATCATCATTATAACTGTAGACGGGCAATGATTGTATTAAAATGGTACAAAACAAAAAAAGAGAGTAAACATGTCCATGATGTTGAAACGTTTCCGTTTTTGTTTTCTTTTCCAAACGTAGCTTAGTCAAATGCTGGGTGTAGTGCAAGAATACTGTCGAGGAAGGATTATACAAACAAATTAAATTAAATTAAGAAAATATAAAAATGCAGACTATTTAAAGACTAGATTATTCACATTTGCGACACCTTTGGTCCAAAGAGAACAGAAAGAAAAAAAATATAAAAAAGCCAACATGGGAGTATGTGTACATACAAGAGTCAGTTTGGCTAATAACAGACATACTTCACTTTTTTTCCATTTTTCTTTTTTTAACATGCTGTCCCAGCTAAATAAAGCCACATTTTATCATAACCGTACAACCAAATAAAACACTGGACTGCTGACTTAGCGTAATGATCAGAGTTTAAGTGGAATGGCGGCAAGCAACGCTTAATTTATACATAGTTGCGTGCCGGTGTTGTAGATCGACCACTTTTGAATGCCGAAATTGGCACACAACTAGGCATAAATCAGGCTAAACCACTTAAAACCTATATACCGTACTTGAGGGCTCGACACTAGGTCCGCTAGCATTTCCTCTAAACCAAATCTTTTCACCGAAAATAGCAGATCTACAAGCTCACAAAGCATCACGTTTGCAAGCTTGTATACATGCTATGTTTGCTGGATTATCGCCCCCCCCCCATAATAGAGACGCCAAGGTTCACGCGGTTACGGTTTTGACGGTCCTGCGTTTGACGTTGCAACGGTACGCGAGGCACTGCGGCGAGCCTTCCATGCACACAAGAAGGCCGACCCCCTCATACACGGAAAAAACACATACGAACAGACAAGGAAAAACGCCAAAAACAATATATGGAGAAAATATATTTTGAGACGTCAAAATATATTTTCTAATATATGTCATACAGTATATATTTTGTCCATTGAAATGTATAGGATTTTCAGTTATGGGAGTGTAGGTTTTGAACACAACTCCAGCTGGTCTCCTATGTGCTAGAATGTGTGCTCATAAGTGACCCCTGCTGGCGTACATCCTGTAGTGTTGGGGTAGGAGTGAAAACCCCCTGTGTACACTTGCTACTACACGGTTCCTCTGTAAAGCTGCAATCCACAACTTTTATGATCTACTGGTTGACAAGTAGTACTGCCTGGAACCCATGAGCGCAATATCTACCCTGGCGGACACCAGGGTCTGAATTTCTCAACTGAAGACAAGAGTAGGGAGGTGCAGTGGTTAAAATAAGTCATTAACCCAAGACCTGGATCGCATCTGTGTCACTTTAGGTTTCTTTGGCTATTCAAAAATAGCAGATCTACAAGCTCATAGCGCGGCACCGAGTGCCGTGCTATGAGCTTGTAGATCTGCTATTTTTGAAAAATCTTGAAAAAAATATTTAAAGATTTTTTTCAAAAAACTGTTAGTATTTAGAAAACATTTTTAAGAATCGCCTCAGGTCTTAATGGGTTAAAATAAGATCCGGATTGCAGCTTTAAGTGACACCGTTGTATTACAGAGTATAGATTAGGCTTTTAAAGACACCACTTGTCTAGTAGCGACACAGCTGTAACAGCCAAAAGGAAGCAAACTATGTTGAATTAGTTGAGGCACCCTGATGAGGTTCTGAGCACCGATTTCCTTCATGTGAAAAGTCCCGTTGAAAGCAAGAGTCCTCCTTGAAGCTTAGTTCCAGGCATTATTTATATATCCACACACAACCAGAGGCGGATATGAATCCATGGTGAGCCACCACTGTCACATGGAAGGGAGACATTCTCTTCTCTTAAAAGAAAATACTCCGCTGTCTTTCAACCGTCTTTTAATGATCGGCGAGTCGTGAGGAGTCTGTTGGTGATCTCTGTATCGCTGAAGCACCAAATGGGAAAGCACCACAGTTATGTGCGGGGATGTACATCGCACGGCTTCCAAGAACTATAGCCATTCACCACTCTGCCACTAGGGGCAAGGGTCTTGAGAACACCCCGAACCTCTGGAGAACCAGTGAATTCTGGGGATTGTGGGTGTGTTTGTTGACCAAAAAAAAACAAAAAAGAGAGAAAAAAGCGCTGTGTTCAGAATGGGACATAACAATGTTCATGTGTGTGTGTTTGCTCTGCCGCTATTGGCTCTATGCCCAGCAACCATATTGGAAATAAACTGGGCCTCTTCTTACTTCCTTCACAGGTGTTACCAATGATACTAATGAAGACTCTGTTCCATTCTGGTCAAACAAGAGTCAGGGTGCTGATATTGTGCATGTTGGCTCACTGGAAACACTCTCATGGTTCCTTGAGAGGGTTCCAAATGGCCCCTTATGGGTGTGTAACTCTGAAAGTGTACAAATGGAACCAAATGGACCCTTACGGGTCCATTTGGTTCCATTTGTACACTTTGTACACAGTTATGCTGCTGCTGTGCATAGAGCCTATTGCATGTAATCAAAACATTTTAGTGTTACTTTCGCCTGTTCCTTTAAAACCAGTTAAGCCCTACTACATACTTTGTCGTACACGGTGAATAGAAAAAAAGCCGATCTACAAGCTCTGACACCGTTGTGAGCTTGTAGAACTGCGGCTATTTTCCCCTATTTTTATTTTTGAACTATTTTATTTTATGACCTATCATGACATGCCGAACGTCAGTGGTTAATGGCAGTGCTCTTCCAGGAGGATAATGTCTCCACCCGCATGGTAAATGAGTGGTTCTCAAACGTTTCAGGCGGCGACCCCCTCAAAATAATCATATTTCAACTAGGGGGACCACACCCTGACAAGCAATTGGAATTGTAGGAGTGGAGGCGTTACATTGTGTTTGACTCGCTTCCACAGATAATCTGAAAATAGCATGTAGAAATGTTGCCTCTTTCTTAGGTAATATTTGACTATTTGGACAATGTTTGAGCATTTTTTAAAGTATAGTTTGTTGATTACTTTTGACACACTAATTGGTCTTTTAAGGAGGTATTAAAAAGGTCTTAAAAGTCCTTAATTGTCACTTTAGAAATGTGCAGATACCCTGTATACACTTATACTGTATGTCGGTTTGTTTACTGTTGAGAGAGAATACAATGTCACACATTCAGCAAATCATCTGGGGACCCCCCAAAATCATTTGGGTACCCCCTTGGGGGTTCCAACCCACAGTTTGAGAACCACTGCGGTAGATGAGTGAATTCTTTTTTCCAGACACCGTACCTCAACCCAACGTGTGATGGCTGACTGAGAGGGCGCTTTCCTAAACAAACAAAGATGGGTTATTGTGCTGAACGGGTACAAAGTCGCAGTTTGAACCCCGAACCCTGCTTTTCAATACATCTTTGCTGTGTCCCAGTCCCATACTATATGTACCAATACTATACAGTACATAACTACTATACGTATCTTTACAGTATACTGTTTTGGCAGTTACTAACAAATGGTAGTGTGTCACCTACCACCAATTAGTAATGTGAAAGCTTTATAGAAAAACAAAAACAAATTCCAATTCTCTGTGACTTTCATTAACCGTTTTTGTTCTTTTTGTCGTTTTCCTTTGAGGCGACGGAGATGACATGTCGATATTTTTTTTGCAGCTGCGAATCTCCAATGTGGATGTCGGACTTCATGTGACCAGCCCGTGACGTCAGTCCTCTGACGTATCTATGGCGTATGTTAGGGAGAACTGCATGTTCGGTTAGGGGTTGCCAGTGGCCGTCCAAGGTTGTCAGGGACGTGTGAATCGGTCGATTGCCCGAGTAGATAACAAACAAACGGGGTAATCTCTAGTGACAGGAACACTACAAGAGCGATAGCAAATGATTCGAGCTTTACTCTGAATACTGGTTTAGATATGCGACGTAAGGAAGTTATCGTATTAAGAGAATAATCTTATTCAACGCTGATGCAAATGTTCAACAACTATTGGCCTTTGACTGCCAATAGTTGCATCTCACTCTAGTGTATTCCTTCTCGGGGAATTCCCATATGAGGAGTCTCTCTACAATAGTGTATGACTTCAGATTTGGGCAAGGTTTCATTGCCATCACAGCCGCATTGATTTCCATTAAAAAAAATCCAAGTTAAATATACATATTTTTAAGTAATTCTGTGGCCCACTGGCAGCATGCATAGTACTGCTGCATGATGTGCTCGACTGCCAACGCCATAAAAACACTGTCTTATATTCAGCCAATACCATATAAACCGTAGATATAAACCGTAGATAACTTGTTTTTGGCCTTCTATTGTTCTCTGTTGATCTCCTTCCCACTTAACCCCCTACCCCTCTTCTTTTTCTCTCTCCCCACTCTTCTTTCTACGGAATTTAACGTTGCGATGGGAGTGTTGTACAAAAACGAATTTCACCCACTTTTTTACCTTGAAAACCTGTGATGTGACAATAAACCTGATTCTGATTCTGATTCTGATATGCATGTGCGTGTGTGAATACTTTAAATATTCTTTGTGTATTTCTTCATTTCAAAAACTGATAGAAAAGGATTTGCACAACTGATTCTATTGCTTGTTGTGTACCGTTGTTTGGCACTTTGTAGCTCAGATTTAAAAGGTTTGCTATACGAACTAGAAGAGGACCGTTCCTGAATAAAAGAGTGTGTGCTCGATCTCGGTATGTTTCCATATGAAAACAGATGACGTCATCCCTTCACCAACTCTCCCAAGTCGGTGGGTTGTCTCCCGAAGGAGACAAACATTTTAAAGGTTAACGAAGCTTCTAGGCCAGTGTTTCCCAAACAGTGGATCGGGACCCACTTGGACCTAAAATGGGTCAAAGGGCTGAGTTAAATAGCCCTTTGTTTTTCGTTTCCTATATTTAGTTTTTAATCATTATTTCAAAATATTGAAAAAAAACGTTTTCATAAATTAATTCAATTTAATTCAACTAATTCAAACATTTAATTTTTTTTTTTATAAATATATATATATTTTTTTAAATCAAAGAAATTCCTTAAATAAAAAACAAACAAAAAACGTTGTTTTTTCAAAAGTATTGAAAATAGCAGATCTACAAGCTTACGTGAGCTTGTAGAACGGCATTTTTCATTAATGTGGGTCACGGGGAGAAATAAAATTCCTCTTTTGGGTATCGAGCTAAAAGGTTTGGGAACAACTGGTTTACTAAGATTACCGCGACTATTTTTGTTGTTTTTGGAGTGTAAACATATACATTACTCTAAACACTGTTACAGTTAGTGGACCGTGTGGAATTGGGACACAGCAACTCGTATTCGTCATTCACGTGTTACTAACAAAGCCTTTCCTGTATCTTTGGCAGTTACCTGTACAAGCACCTCACTCTGTATGAACCGTCGAGTTACTGGTGTATGTGTGTGTGTGTGTGTGTATGTACTGTATGTGAGAGACACTCCAGTGGCTGAGGTCCAGGTGTGAAGCCAACAGATGAGTGTGTGTGTGTGTGTGTGTGTGTGTGTGTGTGTGTGTGTGTGTGTGTGTGTGTGTGTGTGTGTGTGTGTGCGCGTGTCTCAGTGGTTCCGCGCGGAGCTGAAGAAACCGTCGCTGGTGGGCGACTCCTTCACCGTCACCGTCACGAAGTTGGCCGTGACGTCGGTGACAAACACGTGTTCCAGGAGGCCCCTCGCCGGCCGCCAGTCCGTCTCCGCGTCGTCCAGGTCCATGGCGGTCGTCTCCATGGACATGGCCACGCTCAGGCCCGACCGGCTGCTGTTGACGCCGACGCCGTGGCTGTTGCTGCCGGCGGCGTACAGCGGCGAGGCGGAGACGCCGCGCTCCGACTCGCTGCTGCTGCTGCTCGTCTCGTCCGTGTCGCCGGCGCTCATCTCGTTGACGCTCCGCTTCTGGGACGCCGGCCGCTCGTGAGAGGCGTGTTTCCTCTCCCGACTCTCTCTCTCCATCATCTAAAAAAAGGCAACAGCAACAGGTTTTGGGGGGGCATGTCATTATAGGCACAAAACATTCAAAGAAAAGGTCAGAAACTTGCAAACAAATTGTGAAAATAGCAGCTCTACATGCTAAAAGGAACTAATCGATTACTGTAGCTCTTCAAAACATTTCTTTTTTTTTTATATCTACAAGCTAATGAAACAAATTGGTAAAAAAAAAAGTACAATAATTAATAAGTAATCAATCCCTATTTTGGGCATGTATATCATAGGCGAAAAGTATAAAAAAGGGAACGTAAGACTATTTTTGAACATCTGCTGTTTCAAGTATTAATCCTTTAAGACCGCGAAAGCATCATTTGTGTCATTTTCAGATTTCTTTGGCTACTTGTAGATCTGCTTTTTTTTTTTAAATCATGAAAACTTTTGTAAATCTTTGAATATACATTTTTTGTTCCAGGGGACGCCCAGAAGCAAAGATTTGAGTTACAAGTATCCGCTTAAAAAAAAAGAAAAATCAAATATTTGCAAAAAATATATATATTTTTTTCAAAAATAGCAGATCTACAAGCTTGCGTGCTATGAGCTTGTATATCTGCTATTTTTGAATAACCAAATAAATCTAAAATGACAGAGATGCGTTCCTGGGTTGAATGAAGGCTTAATCGACTATACTGATGAACCAAAAAAAATAATGGCTAGAATAATCGCTCAGAAAATAATAAGTTAGTTGCAGTCCTACCGTCATCCCTCCCTTCCCTCTCTCGTCCTCCGGCACCGTCAGTCCGGCGCGCTGGCCCGCCGCCGACGCGCGCGTGTCCTTGGCGCTCCCGCTTCCCGCTTTCCCCGGTTGACCGCCGGCGCTCCGCAAGCTGCTGGACCTCGCCTAGGGTTGTCACCATCACAGGGATTAGCGGAGTCCCTCAGGGCTCTACACTAGTGTCTTTTTCGGTTGTCCTCGCACTACATGCAATTTATTTCGCTGAAAATAGCCGATCTACAAGCTCGCAAGCTTAACCCATTCAATCCGGGAACGCATCCGTGTCATTTTAGATTTGAGCTCTAACCATTATTTGATACTTTGGCTATTCAAAAATAGCAGATCTACAAGCTCATAGCGCACTACAAGCTTGTAGATCTGCTACTTTAGAAAAATCGTGAACATTGGTAAAATATTTTGTTTCAGGGACCTCCAGAAGCAAATATTTGAGTCACAAATGTTCGCTTTAAAAATATATATATTCAAAGATTTGCACGAATTTTCATGATTTTTCAAAAATAGCAGATCTACAAGCTCATGGCGCTATGAGCTTGTGGTGGCAGCGGTGGCCTAGTGGTTAGAGGGGCGGCCTTGATACCGGAAGGTCCCTAGTTCGATTCCCCAATTCATCACATCAATCATGAATCACCGCTGAATAGCCCTTGAGCAAGGCTTCCATGCAGGGTCCGGCTGGAAACAAGCTTCGTGCTTAGTCCGACACCCTGGGTAAACAACAAACTTTGCTTTGCTTTGCTATGAGCTTCCATATCTATATATTTTGTTAGGCCGTCTCAATGTGTGATTTGTGAAGCAGTGTGAAAGGATTCCTCCACACTTGTGCTGTGTGTTTCCTAAACAATTAGCACAATACGTACAATTATGATGTTTGGCTAGTATTCTAAACCTATATTTTTGCTGTTCTACATTACAGACGACCGGCTGAAGAAATTGCAGATTGAGGCTTTGACAAAATATCCGAGGCCATTGTTTTTTTTTTATAGAAGATGCTTCTTTGAACATCAATCTACAATTCAAACAACAGAACATAGTTTGACCCATACTAATACTCTTTAAACGTATAACTTAATGATCCATGCGATCATGAACTTTTACTTTACTATTAATTGTCATACAAATAATTGCAATTAACGATTACATTTTTGGCAATGAACACTGGAACACACTAGTCTAAATAAACATTTCTGTGTGGCTTTTAGGCTTTGTAAGACACGGGGCAGATATGACAAATGTGCAAAAAGGTGCTACGCACACCTGATCCTTATAGTGGTGCTGGCTCACGGCAGAAGAATCTAAAGGTGAATTTGTCAAAAGACAAAAAGTGGCCGCACACACTGTTATAACCAAAGTGCCAATTTATTATAGGACGCAGAGTCAAAAAATTACCAACGTTTCGGCACAAGTGCCTTCATCAGGGTATATGCAGAGCAACGTTCAAGTGACATTTAAATATGGTGCCTAAGTGTAATACAACCAATCACATTTGAACTTGAAGGACACGGTTCGAATGGGCCATGTCCCAGTGATGGGCCATCAGGATCAGGTGCGATTTCACATTCCTGAATAATTAAGTAGGGATTATACCACATGACTAACCAATCTATTGGTGAATGTCTGGAAGTTCTAGTTCCTTGCCCATTTTGACAAATAAATATGAGGTTTTGTTTTGCAAATGCATACATGTAATAGAAGAAAACTTTGGTCATAACAATGTGTGCGGCCACTTTTTGTCTTTTGACAAATTCACCTGCAGATATGACAAATAACAAAACGTACAAGAAAATGACCAGTACCGACAATCCAAACAAATGATGTGCTATGGCCAAAACAAGCCATTATATTTCAAACTTTTATACTTTTTTTTAAACAGTGGAAATAGCAGCTTTACAAGCTCACAACGCGTGGCATCGCGACAGGCTGTGAGCTTGTAGATCTGCTATTTTTTAAAATGTTTGTAAATGTACAGTATGAACATGTTTCCACAGATGAATTTACATGCAGATGAGCGGAAACGATTCCGACACTTTAGCAAATACAACAGCGATCAGGCGATTAACGTAATAATTGTGATAGGGGCTTACCGCCGCCATGGCGCCGCCCCCTCCCGCGCCGTTCCCTTGGAGACCGTTGCCGGACGCGGCGGCCGGCTTGCCGACGCTCTGCAGGTTGAGCGCTCGGAGGCTGAGCGCCTGGCTGACGCGCTCCCGCCCCGCGGCCGGTGCCGCCGAGGCGGGGCTCTGCTGACCGTGGTGGCCGTGGCTGGGACCCCCCGGACCCTCCTGCCTCCTCTGACCTGTGTCGTGGGAATTCTCTATCAGTTAGTAACAGAATCTAATGCACAGCAGCCAAATTGGGAAGAAATTGGGCCTCTTCCATAGATCCTTCACAGGTGTCACCAGTTACACTAATGAAGGCTCTGTTTCATTTAGTGTTGCACAGTGGTTCTCAAACATTTTAATTTCATGGACCCCCATAACTCTGAGCGTGTACAAATGGAACCAAATGGACCCTTATGGGTCCATTTGGTTCCATTTGTACACTCTCAGAGTTACACACCACTTGGACCACACTTTAAGAACCACTGGTGTAACAGAATGGAACAGAGCCTTCATTAGTATCATTGGTAACACCTGTGAAGGAAGTAAGAGGCCCAATTTCTTTCCAATATGGCTGCTGTGCATTGAGCCTGTGCTGATATTGTGCATCACTGGCTCACTGGAAACACTCTGCTACACCAGTGGGTCTCAAAGTGTAGCCTGGCATTGGCCAGACTGATAACGTGGATTCACTCTCACGTTCTTCCCTGGTATCAGTCTGGACTTCGGCCTATAGGGAGCGAGTATGAGAAATCAGAAAATGTATTTTGATGCTTTTCACTGTTGTACGGACAGCAGTTGAAACGCAGTCACTGATTGGCCCGATCATTTTCTGATTTCTCATACTCGCTCCCTATGGGCCGGGTTCCTTGAGGGGGTTCCAAATGGCCTCTTACGGATGTTACGGGTCCATTTGGTTCCATTTGTTCACTCTCAGAGTTATGGGGGTCCACTGTGCTACGCTAAATGGAACAGAGCCTTAATTAGTATCATTGGTAAAACCTGTGAAGGAAGTAAGGAAGAGAAACAATTTCTTTCCAATATGGCTGCTGTGCATAGAGCCCATTGCTGACGCAAACGGAAATCCGAGACACTTCATTGTTATGAGATAGAAGTTAAATACAGGAGCTCATGGGAGAAGCACAGTAAACCAGTGGTTCTCAAACTTTTTCATGTCAAGGACGCCCACAAAATGATATGCGTTTGGCCGCGGACCCCCAAATCAAAGTATTTCGTTCCAGGGACCCCCGGAAGCAAAGATTTGAATTACAAATGTTTGCTTTAAAAACTACATATTCAAAGGTTTGCAGAAATGTTTGCTATTTTTGAATGGCAGGCAAAGTATAAAAGGTTAAAGTGGTTAGAATTATTATGATGCTACATTAACACATTTTGCTCGGGACCCACTGGAAACCCCCCCCAAGGACCCCTGGCCCCACTTTGAGAACCAATGCATTAAAGGACGACTTCACCACTCTTCAACATATCTTCATATAATAGGTCCTCACTAATGCTCATGATAAAATGGTAAATTTTTTTCTAATCATTCTGTGTCTAAGAGGAGGGCTGTAGACAGTTCAGAAACCTGTCTACCAGTGACATCATCGATGGGGAATCCAAGCTAATAGAAACTGCAGGCTTTGTATTCCTGGAAAGTTGCAATGCAATAATAGATGCCATTGTTCTCGCCTTAATAAAAATCTGAATTAATTTCTTTAAATCTTTTTGGAAAAAAAAATCCTGCGTAACGATGATGTCACTGGTAGACGGGTTTCTGGACTGTCCACAGCCCTCCTATGAGACACAGACCAAGTAGAATTTTTTTTTATCGTTTTATCATGAGCATTAGTGAGGACCTATTATATGAAGATATGTTGAAAAGTGGTGAAGTCGTCCTTTAAACATTCAGAGTGGTGGTACAGTGGCAGGGAGAGAGCCTAGTTATATATACACAGATAAGAATGAAGGGAACTTGCATAATGTCACGGAACCAAGCTGTACTCTAAACAACAGATACCAGGCCTGTGCCATGTCATCTTGTAACCCATAATAACCCATTTAGACCTGAAGCCGATTCTACAAATGTCTTCTAAATCCCAACAGTATTCTGAAAAAAACGTATGTTTCTATATCAGTGGTGCTCAAACTTTTTCATGTCAAGGACCCCCAAAATGATATGTATTTGACCCCCATCTCAAAATATGTTGTTCCAGGGACCCCCCAGAAGCAAAGATTTGAGTTAAAAATGTTCGCTTTAAAACAATATATATATTCAAAGATTTGCACACATTTTCACAATTTTTCAAAAATAGCAGATCTACAAGCTCGTAGCGCGGCACTCGGTGCCGCGCTACGAGCTTGTATATCTGCTATTTTTGAATAGCCAAAGTGTAAAATAATGCTTTTTTTTAGCTCAAATCAAAAAGTGACACAGGTGCGTCGCAGGTCTTAAAGGGTTAATAATATGATAAGGTATAATTCCACCAATAACTCCTCCTCACCTGCCGAGGAGCGCTGGGACGGGCCGCCCGTGGACACGCCCCCCGGCCCGAAGCCCCCGCCCCCGCCCCCGGCCACTTTGGACCCGTGGGTGGCCGACGAGCCCGACACCGCTTGCCGAGCCGACTGAGACATTTTGACCCCCGCCTCGCCTCCTCGGACGCCTCCTCCCCCTCCCCCTCCCCCTCCCCCCGCGTCCGACAGGGAGCGCTTGAGGTCGGACAGCGACGTCTTGGCGTGAGAGGAGGGGCTGGGCTTGTTGTGGGAGGAGGAGGAGGAGGAAGAGGAGGCGGGGTTGGAGGACGAAGAGGAGGAGCCCGTCATGGAGCGGTTGCCCCACATGCAGTTGTTGAGCGCCGAGCCCGGCTTGGAGGAGGCGCCGCTCTGGGAGAAGGAGCCGCCAGAGCCCTGGGGAGTAAGGGGGGTACAGCGGTTAACCCTTTAAGACATTGACTGCCTGAATTATTTTCACTGCCTATTGTTATTCATGCCAGAGATTTTTCGATGAAAAAAAAAAAAGTACTCAGGAGCCGAGACAACATTTTAAAGCTTTAAGTTAACATGGAAGTGGATGAGAGTAAAGATCTTCGAAAATTCATATCTCCTTGGTCTTTGGGTCAAATTTAAAAAATAAAAAAAAGTTTTGTTTTTTTTGCTAAAATCGAGTTAACTCGATCTTGGCAGGCAAGTGATGAAAAGCTAAAATCGAGTTAACTCGATCTAGGCAGTCAATGTGTTAAGTAAAGACCGGGAAAGCATCGACTGTGTCATTTTAAGATTTCTTTGGCTATTTTTTTTCATCGTGAACATTTTTGCAAATCTTGGAATATATATATATTATATATATATATTTTTTTTAAAGCGAACATTTGTAAAATATTTAGTTCCAGGGACCCCCGAAGCAAAGATTTGAGTTACAAATGTCCACTTAAAAAAAAAGAATAATTCAAATATTTGCAATAGCAGATCTACAAGCTCATAGCGCTGCACTCGGTGCCGCGCCATGAGACAAAGAAATCTAAAATACCAAAAATGCCATAATAGGCTCAAATCTTCAAAAGAAGTGTCAAAAACGTATAGCAGAGCTTCACAATTCATTGTGATTCTTAAAAAACGGATCAAGTGGTTCATAAATTTGATGATAAAAAAATGTAAAGATAAAAAAAACGACTTTTGTTGATTAAAAAATAAAACATATACGTTAAACCTGCTTCTCAATTATTCCAGTTAATGGGTAGGAAAATAATGGATGGTTCGGGCCTTACCTGGGAGCCTGGCTGGTCTCTGGACGCTCTGCTCAGGCCGGTGTAGGTGAAGCTAGCGGGCTGAAGGGGCTTCTTAACCCCGGAGCGGAGGTCCTCTCTGGGGGCGTCCCGGTGGGCTCTGAGGCTCTGGTGGTGGTAGGGGTGCAACAGTTAATCCAATCAATCCATTTCATCAATGGTATCATTTTTATACCAAAACGTTTTGAAAGTTCTGAAATATTTTCACTATTTTTGTAGGACACCGTTGTGCGACAAAGTATAAAACAGGGCCAAGTGGTTAATCAATTCACTATAAAGAATTAATTTGATTATTTAAGACCGGGAACACATCCATGTAACCACTTAAACCATTATTTCATACTTTGGCAATTCAAAAATAGCAGTTCTACAAGCTCATAGCGCGGCACCGAGTGCCGCGCTACGAGCTTGTAGAACTGCTATTTTTTTTTTAATCTTGAAAATTTGGTGCAAATCTTTGAATATATATATATATATTTTAAAGCAAACATTTGTAACTCAAATCTTTGCTTCAGGGGATTCTAAAAATGTCTTCTAAATCCCAACAGTGTTTTTTTTTGTTTTTTGTTTACTTATGTTGCAATAATATCAGTGGTTCTCAAACATTTTCATGTCACGGAGCACCCAAAATGATATGTATTTGTCCACGGACCCCCCCCCCCCCCCCCCCCCATCTCATATTTGTTCCCAAATTTTGTTCCAGGGACCCACAGAAGCAAAGATTTCAGTTAAAAATGCATATATATATATATTCAAAGATTTGCACACATTTTCACGATTTCCCCCCTTAAAAATAGCAGATCTACAAGCTCATAGCATGGCACTAAGTGCCGCGAAGTGAACTTGTATATCTGCTCTATTTTTGAATAGCCAAAAAAAATCTTAAAAATGACACAGATGCGTTCCCAGTCTTAATGGGTTAACCCATTAAGACTAACCCATTAAGACCTGGAACTGTATCATTTTTAGATTTGAGCTAAAAAGCATTATTTTACACTTTGGGCTATTCAAAAATATCAGATCTACAAGCTCATAGCGCGGCACCGAGTGCCGCGCTACGAGCTTGTAGATCTGATATTTTTGAAAAATCGTGAAAATGTGTGCA
The DNA here is from genome assembly GCF_963454915.1 of Gymnoscopelus microlampas. NCBI lineage: Eukaryota > Metazoa > Chordata > Actinopteri > Myctophiformes > Myctophidae > Gymnoscopelus > Gymnoscopelus microlampas. Next base: position 11,573,857 of record NC_139951.1, read on the forward strand.
AATCTTTGAATATATATTTTTTTCAAGCGAACATTTTTAACTAAAATCTTTGCTTCTGGGGGTCCCTGGAACAACATATTTTGATGGGGGTCCGTGGCCAAATACATATCATTTTGGGGGTCCTTGACATGAAAAGGTTTGAGCACCACTGATATAGAAACATACGTTTTTCAGAAAACTGTTGAGATTTAGGAGACATGTAGAATCGGCTTCAGGTCTCAATGGGTTAATGGAAAAAGCAATCGAGAGAACAATCGCCAAGAAGACAATGGACAGTTGCGGCGCTACCTGGTGGTGGTGACGCGGCGGCGGCGGCGGGGGAGGAGGGGGGGGAGTGGGCGGAGCCGGCGGCCGGCCCTTGGCCTGCCGGAGCGCCCTCAGGTCCGGGTGGAGGGGCTTCCTGCCGCGCTTCTTGGGGACGGCGGCTTCGGGCTTGGCCAGCAGGATCTGGGGCCGCTTCTGGGGCCCCGGGTGCAGGTCGCGGACGCGGGGGGGGGCCCCCGCCGCCGCCGCCTTGGCCTTCTTCCCGTGGTCTTCATCCTCCGAGGAAGAGGAGGACGCGGAGGAGGAGAGGCCCGAGGACGAAGACGAGGAGCGGCTGTCTTTGGCGGCCGGGGCGGGTTCCTTTTTTTGTTTGTTGGAGAAACGGAAACAAAATGAAAAACATTTGTTAGATAGATTACAGTGTATATATATAAAACACAGGCAGGCATAACAGTACAGTCAGAGTGTAAAGAAATTAAAAACACAGCAAGTCAACAACATTTTTCAACATCTCTATTTTGGGCACATTTTCATAACTTCAGCATATCTACAAGGTCGCGATCGACTATTTAATCTATTACGATTTTACGTCATACGATGAAGTATGTAAGTGGTTCAACCCTGTTGTCACCTTGGATTCACAACTAGTCACGGATGAGCCTCGATTTAAAAACCCTACTTTTTGATGGCTGCACAGTTAACCAGGTGCAGTCATTTACGGCATGCCCTTTAAACTGTACCGACTTGTGAATATCTTCAATATTGCACCGACATTCGTGTCGTATCCTGTATGTTCAGATTACTCAATTCACATATTGATATGATATTTATTTTGCAAATATGCTCACTGAAAATCAAAAAGTTACAATGTTGGCGATAACAATCACGAAATAACGTAGAACATCATTTCATGAACCCTTATCAGATGGAACTGGAATCACAGTAAATTCTCCCTAATACGGTATATTACGGAAGTTGGACTGGCTTCTAGTGTCCAGATGTATAAGTCATGAATGGTGACGGATCCACATGGGAAAGATGTGGCTCCAATATGGATCTTGGGACTGTGGCGAGCCTGTGACATCAGTCATCTATGTCGTAGAACTTTGGGCAACGTTACAGCCCAATGCGAGCCCCGTAAAAATGTATTTAAATATTTTAAGTATATTTTAAGTAGAAAACATGTGAGGTACTAAGTTAGTCTATTGGCAGTGTGTACATTTTGCGAGCTTGGCTCCACACACACACACACACACACACACACACACACACACACACACACACACACACACACACACACACACACACACACACACACACACACACACACACACACACACACACACACACACACACACACACACACACACACACACACACACACACACACACACACACTACAGTAGCCTCCCGCAGAGCCACGCTGCAAAGGTAATAGGCCTGATTTTATCCAATACCAAAATGTCATATTCAGAAGGGATTATCATAAGGCCTTATGATAGACCAGGTACAGACCGAGAGAAACCAGTGTAATACCGAACTGAACCTACTTTTGACAAAATAATCCCGTCCGAATGGGTCTTATGGTAAACTTGTCCAGACTTGGTCTCACAATGATCAGAGATCTCCACCCTGCTGATACGTCTGGTGAAATCTAAATTCAATATATGGGACCACAACAAACCACTGCTTTGGGGGAAACAACAATCGTATCACTGTCCCAATATGAAGGCCCTTTGAATTGGTTCTGCAATGCAGTTATTATTTATTTTCCTGAATTGTTCCCACCCAGATGTAGTCACGGTACATACGTTTAGAATTAAGCTGTCAATTGTTGCTACTCATCGGAAGTCTGCGCAACAGCCTGGTGGCTCAACACGTTACTTTAATAACTATCTGCAAGCGAGAGTCACGTTTTTTTGGTGTGTAGATTTTATTTATTTTGCTTACGTCTGTGGTTCTCAAAGTGGGGTCATCAAAATCACTTTTAACCGCTTTATCCATTTATATGTTGGCTATTCAAAAACAGCAGATGTACAAGCTCACAGCGCGTCACTTCATGCCACACTGTGAGCTTGTAGATCTGCTATTTTTGAATTTCTTTGAAAAATCTGGAAAATGTTTGGAAGATTTTGAATAACCTTTAATCTTTTATGCATTTTTTAGCCTAACAAATCCCTGGCACAAAACATTTTCAGATGGGGGGTCCACGGCCGCCAAATACATATTAATTAGGGGGTCCTTGACACAAAGAACTTTGGAGAACCAGTGGCTTACATGGTGAACTTTTGATCCAGCACACAGCCCAGTAAGTACGGGATGTGCGAGCGTGTCTTCTGCTCCTTTCCCCCCCCCCATCCACCCAGATTTAGCCCATTCATTGACTTCAGATGTCACCAGACGGCGGAGGTTTCTGATCGTCTGGCGAGGCGTGACGAGTCCAGACTGAGAGAAACAGGTGTTTCTGAGCGGTTCTGTCCAACACACACAGTGCAATAAGGTCCTTTTCACAGTGTTCGTACTGTATGTGTGGAGAAGCCAAGTTGCTGACAGACCCGGGGGCTGAACAAAGGATTGGCACGCTCAACAACTCACAAGACTTTGGATTCAGAACGGGTGCACATTCTTACAGTGCAGAATTAAAAGGAGGGAACATCTGCACTCGCAGAACGCGTTTAGAGGCTTCTCTTTAACGCAGAGCAGCAGTCACACAAAATGAACACGTTTGTTTGTTTGTTTGACTGCCGCTATGCTTTTAAGTTAACCCATTAAGACCTGAGGCAGATTCTACAAAGTGTCTTCTAAATCCTAACAGTTTTCTGAAAGGGGACCCCCAAATTATATGTATTTGGCCGCGGACCCCCCCCCCCCCCCCCCCAACTCAAGATATGTTGGTCCAGGGAGTCAGGGACCCCCAGAAGCAAAGATTTGAGTTAAAAATGTTTGCTTTATTTTATTTTTTTAAAAGAAGTAGATCTGCTATTTTTAAGTAGCCAAAGTATACAATAATGGTTAAAGTGGTTACACAGATGTGTTCCCGGTTTGAATGAGTTAAAACAATGGTTCCAGGGACCCCAGCGGTCCGGGGACCCCAGTGGTCCAAATGGACTTTTACAGAGTTACAGACCTGGGGGGGGTACCCAGACCCGACGTTGAGAGCAAGTGCATTAAAAGAAGCGAACTGTGACCGTGGACGTTCCCCTTTCTAAGACAGCCTGGGCTGCCAAAGGATCAGCTGAACGAGGGACAGGATTACCAGAATTTTCCGCGGACGTCCTCTTGGTCTTTTTCCCTTCTTCTGGAACAATAACTCCCTCTCTTGTTCTCTGGAACACACACAAAAAAAGTGAAATCAAACCTACAGAGAACTACAAAGGCAACATTGTCATTGTTTGCTGCTCATCGTGTGTGTGTGTGTGTGTGTGTGTGTGTGTGTGTGTGTGTGTGTGTGTGTGTGTGTGTGTGTGTGTGTGTGTGTGTGTGTGTGTGTGTGTGTGTGTGTGTGTGTGTGTGTGTGTGTGTGTGTGTGTGTCTGTGTGCAGCATATATACACAGTACCGTATATTATTTCAGTTATGATTAACTTGCTATCAAATCAGCCATGCAGCTAAAGTTAGTTAAAGGTATAACAGTAACACATCACAGTACACACGCCCCAAAAACAACACCACAACAATTAAAAACAAACAATTAAGAAAGTACGCATAAGACAAGCGTCTAGCCATATAACATTGACACAGCCAGATACACACCTTTTGTGGAATGCTGCCAGTAACCTGGGGTCTAAAATATTCTCTTCTGGCTCCCAGCTGTTGTGCCTGAAATCGCCACACAATTATATTAATTTCACAAAAGCTGCATACTTCCAATCTGCTGTAATGCATCCTACTTAAATGTTAGCCCATGGGACCTGGGATCCTTTGAAAGTTAGGTTACAGCAACCACTAATGACACACAAGGTCACTTATATATATATGACTGTGAATATACTCTGTTCCCCACACATTTCATCCATATGTGATATCTGCTGCCAAGTTTTGTCTCTTATTCGGACAATTTTCTTTTTCTCATAAATATCTATGTTTTAACTGCAGTTCATGGGAGCTTGTATATGGAAAATGATTTCACCCACTATTTTATGCCTGCAAACTTGTGATGTGAAAATGAACTTGAAGTTGAACTTTTTTGTAAATTTGGTTTTTCAAAGCCTGAATGCAAGCATATTTCAAGCACTTTAGGGTGTATAATAATGTTTCAGTTACGGGTCCAACGGCTAATAAAACAAATCGATTATAAAAAATAGAATTTTCAAAATGGCGAAATAGCAGATCTACACGTTTGCATGAATTCATTGATATGTAAAGAATAGAATAAAAAAGAAACGCTAGCATATTTATCAAGCCAAACTACGCATCGACCGTGCTTCGGTCAGCAGACTCCGTAGACATAATATTACTGAATGGAACACGATCCTGTTCACTTAAAGTCAAACTGACCCGAGTTGCAACTGTTCTAGGAACGCTCTACAACGAATTTGGCCACCAGAAATAGCCTATCTACAAGCTCACAACATGCTGAGATGCAACGCGTTGTGTGCTTGTAGATAAGGCTATTTTTGGCTAACGTTACCCCCAGAATATGGATGGTGGGGTGACTAAATGGGTTCTAACCAAAATGTGATAGCAACACAGCTTTGTACAATACTAAATATTAGAATATCACACCAACATTTCACTACACATACATGTAAAGGACCACAATAGAAACAAGCCTTCGGGCTTTCTTGTGCATTTATCCTTAACAAAGTTATGACACATGACTTACTGAAATACTAAAGGTTAAATTAAATATTGGCATACATTACTTGTGCTCTGTGGGGAAATATATCGGGGCTATAATTACACAGAATTGCACCTACAAAACTGCAATTTCAGAAATTCTAATATATTCAAAGGTTTCCTGCATTTGTATGAAACAATAGTTCATAGTATCCAATGTCCACACGAAATAATGTGCCTCTAGAATACTACGATGTTACTTTATGACCTGCTATGCTGTTAAGTAGACTGTTATGTAAATCAGGTGGTAACAACACAGCTTACTACATAACTATTACTGCATTAGGACACAACATGCAGTCAAAGCAATACTAATGTATAAGACATATTATGCAAACTAGACTATAGCCTAATAACCAAATCAAGAGGTAAAGACACTTTGCTTAATACCAGACTAGACATAGACTTGCTTGAAAGCAACATACGACTCATATTTAGGAGCCTGTGTATCATTGTATCATCCTACAGTATCCATGGAGATAATGACTGGGTTTTATCTAATTGTGTCCATCTCTGCTAGTTTGCACTGTTATGATGCAAGCCTCTGCTAGCAATCAACTCAGCAGCTTATATTTAGTGGCCAGGCACTAAGTACAATAATACTCTTAACAGTGATAGAATGTGTTGCACACAAAAACTGTGTCACAGGGTGTTTTTTGTTTTTGTTTGTTTTTACAAAGCATTAAGAAGTTTCACCCCAAAAAATGACTTATTTTCTGTCAATTACACACCCATGAAGCCTTGAATTCATGGGGATTTCTTTGTTTTTGTCGCATTCCTGAGCCAATCATTTGATGACCGGGTCATCAGAGTCGGTGTGTGTAATTGACAGAAAATAAGTAATTGTTGGGGTGAACTACTCCTTTAAAACTGTGCAGAGAATTCAAATGCAAACAAAACCGGGTTATTTGCTTAAGAGAGGCAGTGTTTTGCTCATAGCAGTGGCAGTTTAGCTAACTTTCTCAATTTCTAGGACCCCCAGTTTCTACATGCATTAGGCCACGGACCCCCATTGATAGCTTACTATTATTATCACCCCATATTAGGGACCCCAACCAACATTCTAAAATCCTCAGTGATCAATTCAACTCTGACAGTGTACACATGTAATTAGAATACAGACGCACAACAAGGTCCATTTGGTTGCAAACTATCAATCTGGGGACCCCCTGGCTGCTGGAACCCCCACTTTAATAGAGAACCACTGGTTTTGAAGCAGCATCAGTGGCTGCAGACTGAGAGAGCAGAGCCCAAATACAAGCTTCATTATCGCCTCACTGTGGCGTCGCTAGCCGACAAGAACACATCTCTCTGCAAGCCAACAGCACGTATTAGCTGTGCACAGCTTGTGGCATCAGCTCTTGTCGGCAAGCGACGCCGACATTCGGCTTATTATTATGAATTGATGGCGGGGGGGCGGGTAGGGGGAGCTCCTTGTTGTTGTCATTGTTTGCGTGACTCTCGGCGTTTTTACGCTCTTCTCGACAAACGACGACGTACATTTTTCGAGGGGAATGACGTCTCCTCGAGCCCAACGAGTGTCGACGTGAGTCGCGGCGGCGCTTTCCCCTCAATAAGCATTAGCAATTGTATTTTTTACACGTCGTTATCTTGTATTTATCCGTTGTTTTTCTTCGCTCGCTACTATAGCCCCCCCGAGTCGGCGGCGGCGGCTAGCGCAGACATGCTAGCGAGAAAAGCCCACCACCACCACCACTTACTTGGACGACCACCCTCTCCACTTCACCAGATACTCAAACTTGCCCTGCAGGGAGGAGAGACACACAACAAACACAACACAAGCACACGGAAAACCCACATTAAACCGAGAGCAGTGTTTAAAAAAAAAACGGGAGCTTGTTGGGTGGCGGGTCTTTAAAAAAAAAAAGGGCCGTTTTTCTTACCTTTCTCGGCCGTTTGTTGAGGATGCATTCGGCGTCAAATACCTGCCCTACCGTCACCCCCTCCATGGCTGTGAACCGACAGGCGGGCACACACTGGGCTATAGCAGACACAGACCCTCTCCTCTCCAACCCCCGAACCTATGGTTAGGAGGGAGGGGAGGGGGGGGGGGGAGCGAAGCGGGGGGTGTTTTGTCCTGGAGGGGACACCGTAGTAGTGGGGGGCCCCCGCTTTCGCACGCCGGGGAGGGGGGGAAAGCGAGCAGAACGACAAGCTCACAGCGCGCTCCTTGTGCGACACGTTGTTGTGAGCTTGTAGGTCGGATTTTTTTTTTGTTGCGGACCCCCCCTCAGAGAGAGCAAATAAAAACAGCCAGTAGTGGAAGAAGTACTCTGATTTATTTATTTATTTATATATATATATATATATATATATATATATATATATATATATATATATATATATGTGTGTGTGTGTGTGTGTGTGTGTGTGTGTGTGTGTGTGTGTGTGTGTGTGTGTGTGTGTGTGACACACACACACACAACCTAGAAACTACATTCACAATTTAAAAAAATCAGCTTACTGTGGACACATGCCTAAATCTTTTACTTTTAAAACTTAACTGATAAAGTTTTGGCATCTCCCCATTTCTTCGTACTTTCACTTAGAAACTCGATTCACAATTTTTTACTATTTAACTTTAAGCGCCCAAAGTAAAGTCTATGGCATTTTTTCCCTTTTTTCTTTCACCTTTTGGCCATTATGTTACTTCACTATGCTTTAACTTACAGACTCCATTTCAATGTAAACATGTAGCGCTATCTTCGCTGTTATTAGTTATTAGAAAGTAACAAATAACATTAATTGCATGAACGTGATGAGTCATTAAGCCAAAATAATTATAATAAAAAATACTGATAAAAGCATGCATTAGGCTCATGCACTTTGCAAAAAAAGTTTACAATCACACAATCTCTCTCTCTCTGTGTCACACACACACACACACACACACACACACACACACACACACACACACACACACACACACACACACACACACACACACACACACACACACACACACACACAACATAACCGATTTACAAGCCAGTGACATCATCGATTCTATTCCTGGAAAGTTAGCATGCTATAATAACAGCCATTGTTCTCACGTTAATAAAACATAAAATAAGAAAAAAAAGAAATCTTGTTTGAAATGACCCAACACGCCTACCGATGATGTCACTGGTAGGCAGGTTTCTGAACTGTCAAAGGCCTCAGCCGAGACATAGGCTGAGTAGATAGAAATGCTACCATATTATCATGTGTCCTTAGTAAGGACTAATTATATGAAGATATAGGTTGGGGCTTAGTGGCCCTTTCAGTAACTTAATTCTTCAATATGAGGTGAAAATGGTATTTCTCTGATGTTCTTGTCTTCACTGTGAATGTGTGTGCCAGTCCATGCTTCCTTTTGTTTAAAGGACATTGAAAAAAATGCTTCACTTACCACTGTATTTCTTTTTCTTTTTTCTTCATCCTTTCTTTTCTTACACCCATAAGGATAATTCCTCTGCATTATGTCATGGATGTGCTTGTTTGAAGAGAATCAATCAATCCTCATAGACCGCATCATATAGGCACACATATCAGTCTGATATCGTAATATTGCTATTGTAATATTACAGTGAAGATATACCTGTTATATAGCCTAAAAGCTAAGTCCTGCATTCAAAACTTTACTTCAGTAAAAGTACTAAAGTATTAGCATCAACATATACTTACAGTTCCAAACATTATCAATTTTGGCACTTCAGAGGTTTACAATAGTGGGTCAAATTCATTTTTGTGCAAAAATAATTATGCAGAATGACATATTATTGGAGTTTCATCATAGATTGGTGAAGCAATAGGAAGCGGCGCTGGAATCCAACCGCCTGGGTTTGGATCTGCCCTTCAAGACCATCGATAGGGCTCGCTCTTTCAGGCTACATCCAAAGTAGCCTACAGTGCTGGAGCAACCAAATAATTCTAATCTATGCAGTAACGTGTTACTTAGTAATATATTACTGTAACTGTATTGCATTACTTTACCCAATAACTAGTATAACTTTACAGCAGCCAAAACAGTAATATTATTACATATTACTGTTATTAGTTACTAGTTACTAGTTACTAGTTACAAACGTGATTTGTTTTTGTTTATGACTGCAATAAAAAAATAAGTAATGTATTAGTCTTGACACCAAGTCATAAATAAATTATAACTTTTTAGAAGGAGTAATAAGTAATCTATTTCTTTGCCCTACACTGTTCATGACCAACACTTGGATGCATGGTGCGTCTTCAGAGTCAAACAGAATGATAGAGACATTCATTCTCTTATATGTCGTCCTACCCCACTTACTGTAGGAGTCTAAAACACAACACAGGTTGGAGGAATGAGGGGGGGGCACTGTGCTGCATGCAGGCAAGGATATCAATAACGGGAAGAAAATCAATAAAAATGCACTCATGACATCGATAGATCAGTCTTTATTGATACCTATGGGGAATTCAGGTTTAATAGCAGCACTGCAGTAGGCATGAAACAATGCGATGACAATGTAAACTTAAATTAAAAAGGGGGGGGGGGGGGGGGGAGTAATCAAGTAATCAAATTAAATATACTAGACCATACCCGGTCGGCGCAGCGCATCCGTGGGGGGATATGGGCACATGATCTGGCAACCCGGGAGGCAGTTCGTCCCATAGCTGGGCAGCCCCGTAACCATGGCGACAGTGTTTGACACAAAAACGCTAATAAGAAGCTGAGATTTGATGAAATTGAAAAACGGGCTTCACAGTTGCGTTCAGATGGTAATGGTCAATGGCTGTGTGCAAAATCAGAGCAATTGGTCCAGCCAGTGAGGAGAACCGGGTATCTTCACTCACGTACTCACCACCACTACAGAGGTTACTAGAATTATAGTAGGATACATAAAAAAGAAGTAGACTCAAGTGTCTGACCAAGCCATCAGCACTTATAAACTGAACAATCACCAGAATATGAACATAATATAATATATATATTATATCGAAGAATTAAAAAAAAAAAGAACTTGCTCTCAACAGTGAACACAATGACCAATATGCCATCTATTGACTGGAAACATTAATAACAGTTAACCTAAGCAGGCAACTGTCATGATACTTTAGTGTACGTCCAGTAGTCCATTAGCACATGTGCCTGGGAAGGCAGGGCTCATTGGCTCATTGCCTCATTGCCTTATGGTACTCAGCAAGACAGAGAGCGCGAGATAGAGAGTATACATCATCTTCTTCTTCTTCTTCTTCTACATATTCTTCTTCATAGCCTCGGTATCTACCATGACTGTCAATTTCATAATTATCTTCATCGCTTTCATCATCTTCATCGTTTTCATCATCTTCAGTGTTTCCATCATATTCATCTTCAATGATTCCATCAGAATCGTCTTCATTGCTTTCATCATCTTCATCAACCATGGGTACATGATCATTCCTCAGTCTGAGAGAGACACACTTGAGACCGTAGAGACGAGCAGGCATCTTCCCCACGGTTTCCCACGTGTCCGTCTCTTCACAGTAGCGCTCGATGTCCTGGGTACACCTACATGAAGAGAGACCAATAGCCATGAGACAAATGTCTGCTGTTAACCCATTAAGACCTGGAACTGTGTCATTTTTAGATTTGAGCTAAAAAGCATTATTTTACACTTTGGGCTATTCAAAAATAGCAGATATACAAGCTCATAGCGCGGCACCGAGTGCCACGCTATGAGCTTGTAGATCTGCTATTTTTGAAAAATCGTGAAAATGTGTGCAAATCTTCTGAATATATATATATTTAAAGCGAACATTTTTAACTCAAATCTTTGCTTCTGGGGGTCTCTGTAAAACAATATTTTGATGGGGGTCCACGGCCAAATTCATATCATTTTGGGGGTCCTTGACATGAAAAAGATTGAGCACCACTGATATAGAAACATACGTTTTTCAGAAAACTGTTGGGATTTAAATAGACATGTAGAATCGGCTTCAGGTCTCAATGGGTTAAGCCACCTTTTCACAGGCATTCATGGAGAGCAGCAGTGTCTTTACCTGTTGTTTTCACCCAGCCCTCCTAGAGCGTAGATCTTTCCATCCACCACAACTGCGCTATGCTTGTAGCGTCGCTCTTGCATGGGGGCACGCACGGTCCACTTGTACGTCTTGGGGTTGAAACACTCCACCGCGTTTTCAATTTCCTTACTGGACCTGATTCTTCCCCTCCTCGTTCCCTCGTTCTTAATACGGTAACCCCCTATTAACACAAATGAATAGAATAGTGACTTTTAGTGGGCTCTATTATGCACAGTATGTGGCCAAACTACAGTGAAGTTGAAGTGAGTCTAGTATGGAACTAAGATCAGCGGTGGAAAGTAACTAAATAAAGTTACTTGATTGTTTCAATTTTGAAAACACTAAACACATTATTAATACAATAATTCAAAACATGGCGGGTCATACTCAAGAAATAAAATACCTTTTTTTAATATTGTTCCATATGCTTCAAGATGACAAGATGCATAGCCGAAACGCCTGTCATCTTTAACTCATTCAGTGCCCAGCTTATTTATGGAATTTTGGCTCTGAGTGCCACAGCCAAAATTCGTTGTAAAAAAAAAAGTGCTTAGGAAGCGAGATACAGCCTTTTTAAGTTATAGGTTAAACAAGGAGTGGATGGAGCAGCAAATCTTCAAATCATCATATCTTGGGTTCTGAACATGTTTTTCAAAAAGAAAAATATATATATATTTTGAATGTTATTTTTTTTTCATTTTTTTTTCATGACGTCTTTGACGCCTTGTGGCACACGGGGCGTCAGGCCACGTGACGTCTTTGACGTCTTGTGGCACTGAATGAGTCAATATGTTTTATGTTTGGTGCTGCAAGCATATTTTTATGCCAAACACGTTTGTACTTTATCTTAAATAAAATATGGAATGCAGGACTTGCAGTTGTAACCGTATTTCTACATTCTGGTTTTGCAAATTTTACTCAAGCAAAAAGTGGAATACTTCTTCCACCTCTGACTAAGAACCATTAAAAACAGGTATACCTATAACATAGATCTTTCCATTCAGAACACAAGCAGCTGATTGATCACGCGGCATCTGCATAGGAGCAACCTTTTTCCATACAGATCTTACAGGGTGGTACCTGTAGATCTGGGTCCGTTTTGGCTTGATTGGAGCGTCACCTAGGTTCCAGACGGAGAGACACACACACACACACATACACACACACACACAAAATTCTTTGGACATTATCAGTTAACCGTTATGCTTGACATACATTACATAAAAAGCACAACAACCTGCAGGTGCATAAACCTGTTACATACCAATAAAATAAAGCCATCCATCTAGTGTGACCAGAATAGGGGCTTTGTGTGTCACTGTCCGATGAACTGCTATGACCTGCCAGGTGTTGGAGTTGGGCGCGTAGCGCTCCATTGAGATTGTACCCTTCTCCTTCTCTTGGCCACCTACTGCAAACACATATCCATCCAGCATCACCAGGCCTGTGTGGGGTTGTGCAGGGTAAAAATAAAAATAGTGATCGTAAGAACTGATGTCATATGGCTATGATATATTACAGAGCCAAAATAGGGATGCCACGGTTAAATTGAATGCCATAGGTGACAATCTTACTTAAGTTAGCATGTTTCTCATTCATGGGAGCCGTCTCTAGCCATGAGTTAAGGTGAACGTCAAAGCGCCACATCTCGAAATCATAATATCCCAAATATAGAGTAGAGCCTGGTGGGAGAAGAGCAGAATTATGAGTTATAATTAAAATAACGATTTTAATATGCATACACAACTTGAAATGTCTTCATATAGCTTCTATTTTCTTCGTCTGTTTTATTGTTATGGTTCACTTATCAAGGCAAGAAATTCGCAAAATGTCACCACAATAGTCAAATTAAGACAACACCCTGCCTGTCAGATATATAAGTAATTAAAATGGTCAAATATCACCGTTCCCAGTTGAGTATCCCTCGGCCAATAACGTTGCTCTATATGAAGGGAAGTGTCTAGTCTACTGCCTGTCAATCATACTACATGTACACGCTCATCACCATCTATAGGGCGTAGCAGTGGTGGCCATTTTGTGGTATAGATATACAGATATAAAGCCCATTAACTTTTCCCATAGAGACTTCTGAAATATTTATATAAATGATTGTAAGCCTGGAACCAAGCCATCCAGGCTTCTGGTGAATCATGACCATAAAACATTTGATTCTGTGTCAAAAGATATTCGAATATTCAATGATATTATATACTATATTTATTACATACCCTTTTTGAGCGGTGCAACCGCTCCTATAAGAGGGTTTAGGACCCATCAGTGGTGAAAGTTTTTCTTTCCGTCGTGAAAATTTGTCTGTCGCTGTGACGCCATGCTGTGGAAAACACGCCCACAAGCTTTGCAGGACGTGCTGTGATTGGCTAGCGAGACACATGATGAAATTAATAATAATGTAAAAAATCACACCCAGTGTGAAGTGGGCGGTGTGTGGTCATCACAACATGACTCACTTTAAAAAAAGGATTGACTTTTTTTAAAGTCCATACTGCTATTCATAGGGCTGCACATGTGTCATGTGTTTCGCTAGCCAATCACAGTCCTGAATTTGCAAAGTCAGCCAATCACATTACAGTTAGTGGTGATGACACTAGCTGTAATGTGATTGGCTGACTTTGCAAAAGTATCGATTTGCATTAACAATGGAAGGGTTAGGGGGTATACAAATCTTTTGGTCGATGTCCAAAACTCACTTATAGGGGGCGGCTACACCGCCCCAACAAAAATGTAAGCACCGCTCAATTTACACTAGGTGTGAATTGATCCATGCCGTGACGCCACGACATGGTCACTTTGCAGGATGTGCTGTGATTGGCTACCGAGATGCATGATGAAATTAACTTCAAACTTCGCAGACGCGCTGTGATTGGCTAGCAAGACGCATGATGAAAGTAATAATAATGTAAAAAATGTAAGAACCGTGTGAATTGAGCCATGCCGTGACACCACAACATAGCGTCACTTCGCAGGGCGAGCTGTGATTGGCTACCGAGATGCATGATGAAATTAATAACTCATAAATAGCACCGCTCACTTCACAGTTTTCAAATATATTTTGACACAGAATCAAATGTTTTATGGTCATGATTCACCTTGGTTCCAGGCTTAAAATGATTTATATAAGTATTTTTGGACGTCTCTATGGGACAAATGTATGGGTTTTCTATATGTGGCACCACAAAATGCCCACCACTGCTATGCCCTATGGTTAGGGATTCTGTGCAACACTGTGTCTTACTATGTCTTTGTTTACCATGGCTATAAAGCCAGCCTAGCTAACCTATGATCACGGTTGCTAATTACTGCCTTAAATAGCTTGAAAAGGTAGTTGTAATGGCTTTATAAATGACAAATAAAACGCTCCCTAGCACTTCTCTCTCCTTGTATCCCTTCTTGTCACCTTTTTGATAGATGCTCTAGTTATACCACGCAAATATATTGTAGGTTGGCAATACTGGCTCATGTTTGTTTCTGATTGTCATTTAGAAAAAAATGCTTAAATTACTGTATAGAATTCCAGAATTTGCTTTTTGTCAGCCTTGTTCCGCCTCCTCCTGGTTGTTTATGCCAAATTTGCTAAATATTAGAAAAATACCCATTCGCTTTGGAAATTGGAAGAGTCACTCTGATGGTGTTCCTCACCTGACACAACCACATCAGGCCGCTGCACTTTCAAGGGCAGATTTCCCAGAGTCTTCCATTGATTAGTCAGGGGATCAAAGCTCTCCACTGTGTGAGCACGCCCATCCCGAGTCTTTGCTCCCACCATCGCTATCACTTCAACAAGTGGGAGAGAAGGAGCAGGTAAGACAGAGCAGATTTATTGAAAATAAAGGGACCATCTCACACAGGCATGCTGGCCTTTGACTATATGTTGAGTTTGAGCTTGTCACCTTTTAACTTATTCAGTGCCAGACTTATTTCTGGCTGTGTTATCCCAGTGCCAGCAATTTTTCAATTTTCGTACCTTTTTCAAGTAGTCACAGAATATTTATCTACAGTATAATCGATCCCCTGATGTGCTAATCACTGAGGGTTGCACTGTGGTTTCACAAATGTCAACGACAATTGTTGACATTAATTGTCTGCCTTTTGAAAATAACATGTCTGGGCCAAAAATACATAGTAAAAAAAAAGTGCTCAGGAGCCGAGATACAGCCTTTTTCAGTAATAAGTTAAATAGGGAGTGAATGGAGCAGCAAATCTTCAAATGATGATATCTTGGGTTTTGAACGTTTTTTTTTTCAAAAACACGTCAAACATGTCATTGGCACATTACGCCATTGCGGTAAAACACGTGAAACACGTCAATGGCACTAAATTAAGCACCAACATTTTAAAACATTTCAAACATAGAAAAAGTTGCAGGTCTACAAGCTCTCAACGGGTCACGATGCGATGCATTGCAAGCTTCTAGATCTGCTTTTTCCCCCTAATAGTCATTCAACAAAGTATATAGTGCTAAAGTGGAGAGACACACACACACACACACACACACACACACACACACACACACACACACACACACACACACACACACACACACACACACACACACACACACACACACACACACACACACTTCGTATTTGAGAAGCGTGTTCATGAGTAGATCATTTGTTCCACACCCCATTTAATAACATAAAAGGCAACAGGAAATATCCAACTTCAAACTGACTTCACCCAACGTGAAACCAACTTCACCGTGCTGAAGAAGTTCTCGTCAAAAAGAACAGATCTCGTCGGCATCTCACTGCCTTGACAACTTGTACATCTGTTCTGTCTGGAAGCGAGTCCCTCGATTGCATGATGGATCAGCTGAATGTTAATAAACTAATGCTCTCATATGTGTAATGAGAATAAGAAGTTTACAAAGTTTAACCCCACGACCAAATACTAGGTTAATACAAGTGGAAAGGATACTATAGAAGTGTTTCTTACTGAACATATCCCTGTCCTACTTTGAAATGGGGAATGGATCTGGTCTGACTCTGGACACAGTTACATTTCAACCATTATGTATCCTCATCAGATGGTAAAACTTATTAGGCTATTGTTTGGCGTTCATGTGATTATTGCCTTTTATATGTGTTGACAAATGTTGGACACAGGTTTGGCACTATTGTAATTGATTTTGCATGAAAAATATATAATAATAACATATATACAAAAGTGTTGAGGCATTAAGTCTGCTCCTGAGCAGACTTAATGTCCGAGAAAATTCTGGGACAAAAAAAAAGATTTATGAATCAGACTCTGAATGTGGAAAGTTGTGTATAATATACATAAGTACAAAATATGTGCGGACCCGAGCTTAGTGAATGAGGTCCGCAAAATATGTCCGCAAAATATGTCCGCAAAATATGTGCGGACCCGAGCTTAGTGAATGAGGTCTATTGGGTGTAAATGTCATGCAACCGTGTAACGTTACTTGTACCGTGATGTGGATATCATATGCGCAGGTCCTAACTGTGTCCCTTTCCTACTGTCACCAGAAAGAGGATAAACGGCTGCTGCCAACAGTTTCAAAGACTTCTGTCATACACCACAGAACGCAGACAAAAGTCACACCGCAACACATGCATGTGTTCAGCAGGGTACCTGAGGTCCTGCGTGGTTGTGCTGTGTTACAGTAGGGCCGCTCCTTGGCCTCAGAGATGAACCTCAGGCAGCCCTGGTATTCTTTCACCACATCCAGAGACTCAATCACAGTGTGGAGGTAGGAGGGACTGATGAGAGGCAGACGGATTTGCTCTAGCACCTTAAAAAACACACAGAACACTAATTATTTACCTGAATAATGTGTTCACTATATAATAATAATCATGCATAGTATCAGCAAGTATAGTACTTTGGCAAGCATGTATTGGAATCAAGAAGGTCTTACTTATACAAGTACAAGCAGCAACACATATACAGTGAGAAACCTAAAACATTTAGTCTGTAAACGTAATAAGCTAACAAGTCAAGAAGCTGTTTCTTTGCATTTTTAACATGGTGAAAGTGACTTCACACCTTTATCACATCTGACCACAAAACAACCTCATTCAAGTTTTGCTTGCGATTGAACCTGTAGAATCACTTGCGACGCAATGAGACGGCATGCACCGGCCTGTAATGGGGTCATTCAGAACGCTGCAACAGTCTCTGCCCAGCCCAATGCAGTTGCTGCATTGGGCTGGGCTGGGCTGGACGGTTAGCCTTAAGAAATGACTGACCTTTTCAAAGCTCTGTCTGCGGGTAGGACACTTGTCTAACCACAACATGGCAGCCTCAAACACCATGTCCTCCTTGGGCGCATTGAGGTCACTGGCAAGAATCTCTGTCAGTCTTTCCACAGGGAGGGAGAGAAACTCTTGCTATTGGTAGAAAACAAAATACAGTAGATTAGCTGATGTATGTATGCCCTGTTCCCATACATCATACTGAAGTAACCTTTTCTCCTCTGAAGTAAGTAAGTAAGATGTGTTTAGTGAAATGGACATGTGACTGTAGCTTATTAATATAAATGCTATCCAATCATTGAGCAATGACTCATGAATGTTTCTATCCAGGTCTGTCTAGTTAGTTACTAGTGAGGCAGAGTAATAGTAATATAACAAAGTTAGAGAAGAAAAAGATCCCTCAATGACTGACCTGCTGGTAGATGACACTGAAATGTTCCAGAATGTAATCCATGCTGTGTTTCTTCAACATTTCACACGAGTGGTCCTCAGAAAAGCAGTAAATCCCTACACAGTTATTCGCATCGATGTGACGCTCCATGAAGTCACAGCAGGCCTCTTGAACAGCCGTGACGTCCCACAAGTTTGATGCTGCTAGCAGGGCCTATAGACCAAAAATATCTTTATATATCACCAATGTTATGTAGAAGAAAAACTGGAATACAATGAATACGGTTTATGATGATGATACATTACCTGCACATTTGCAGTGGAGATGGACACCTCTGAAGTATAGGCATAGTTCACCAACAAACCAATCATCTGAGGTTCTACTCCACTGATGGACACCCTTTCCTGTGTGGACTCCCTCATGCCAGATGTAAACATTGCCTGTGCAGGTTGAAAACGTGAATGGTTCACTTGAAGTGTTCAGGGTTTAGGCCTTTCTTATTTACATTGTGTCAACAATTGATTAGATATAGCAAAACCAAGGCAGAAGAGAATTTAAATATCATTCCCTATAAATGTGTGTATTTACCTCAAAATATGAGCTAAAGGAGGCCAGTACATATCGATGACAGGGGAACTCCTGTTCATCACAGCATAGAATCACATCACACAAGACACTGTTGAGCCGCAGCCTGTTTAGGCCTTCTAACAGATTCTCGGGATGGTCGGGGTCCACAAACATCTCAGTCTCCTGTGAGGATAGAGGTCTGGTGCTGTCCTCCTGAAGTGCAACAACATTGTTTATAAATCAGACAAATAAACAACTATTCATCCATGTTGAACTGTTAATGTGGCTTTTAAACTGTCCTTGTGTACCATGTGAAATGTCATATTTTCCCTTGTACGTATATCAGTCCTCAATGACAGTTTAATGAGTCAACAAAGGTTTCCAATTTCTATCTTGGTTTTTCAGTTAGCATGTTGACCTGGCTGCAGTGATGCTATGCTCATTTGAGAAGTGGTTGCTCTCTATTTTAATGACGTGACGCGCACGTCGCTTAACACCTACAGTACAGGTCACACAATGGGCAATTGATATGCATATAGGTTAATTCCTATGTTAATGTACCTGGCGTGAGTCGGGAGCCTTTGTAAGCTTCGATGAAGTGTGAATTTAAAGCAGTTTTAAATCTATGCGTGTGCCTGGGCGTCCCCCTGGCCAAATAAGTGGTTGCTCGGCGTGCAACCCCGTCCACTGAGCATTGCACACCTGCCTGGCTGTGTAATCTAGAGTGAGTTTTTTCATTCATACACCTCTCAATCTTCCCCTTGCCCTCCCAATCAGCACCAATCTTCCCCAAACCCTGTCAATATGTGTTGTTTTTATTGTTTTAACCTGATTGTAGATTTATTTTAGCCCACTTTCTAGTCTTCCTCAATATGTCTTGCCTTTTGTTAGGCCACAGTTGTAAATAAGAATGTGTTCTTTACTTGTTCTGCTTGGTTAAATAACGTGTCAGAAGAAGTGTCCAGTCTCATCCTCTTGGCAGCCTGTGGTGATTGACTCTGGCAGGCAGCAGCCAGGATGTTGTCTGCCATGGCTGAGGTGAGGTGTGGTGGAGTGGGTCACGTCTGCAGAGAGAACACACATCATTACTGTTACATCTGGGTATACAGTAAAATCCTACAAATGGAATCTTGATGGAATAAACATGGTTCTCCTTTCTTCATCATTTTCTTTTCTTATTTAAAAGGGTTTTAAATTAGTGATTTAATTCTATCCAGGCTGAGCATTGGGGAAATGAGGTTGTATTGTTTGTATTGTGTAATGATGGAGGTTCACCATGTTTAAAACTGTTTCTTGACCTGTTAGCTTATTATGTCAGTAACCTTTGTTTAATCAGGGGAGATGAGCATATCAAGTAGTTTGCAGCAATGTCCTGGGCTGGCGACAATGCACTGTTCGGTTTAACAGCCATTTGTAAATGGGAGATTGCCCAGTACAGCCACTGGAACAGTTTGAGTATTAAGATTCTTTCTCTGGTTACTTTGACAAATTAACATGGTAAGGTTTCTCAGTGAGTGCAAATGACAATAAGCATCATAATGCCTCCATATGTAAACTCATATTTATGTGTATTGTGGCATTAAACAACATGTCAACCACAACACGTCCTAGAGAGACTCTAAGCTGTGGAATAAATGCTAGTTAAATATAACTAGCATTTATTCCATATGCAGATATATTATTATTTATAACTTGTTACTTAGTTTTTGCTTGACCACACAAATAATGTTATTATATAGTATGTATATTGTTTAGAACGATCCTGGGTTTGATGTTTACCTGGTATCCTAGTTTCTATTTATGTGACATTTTAACATATATCTTGTCGACCAGGAATCATGCCATGCCAGTTGCTCTGGATAATGGTCTGCTAAATGCCTACATTGTAATTGTAATGCACAAGGTGGCCACAGAGGAGCAGCAGAGAGCTTCTCAGCACTGCTTGACCATAATAATGGTTCTAATAATAATCAGTGTGAAGCAGACAGGCCTGTTGCTGGACAGACTCCACTCCAGTGAGAGCCATGATGAAGTACCCCAATATACATATCATCAGCACTAATATTACAGTGCTGTCTAAGGAATGTCATTAATAGGGGTGCAAGGGGAACAGTTAATCAAACTAACCAATTTAATCAATGATAAATCATTATCGATAATTACATTAAATAAAATCATTGGTTAACAATAAATCCCAAATTTGGGCATGTCATTCATTATAGGCAAAAAGTTTCAAAACATTTCTAAAACCTTTTGAAAGAAAGATTGCAACGCATCACGATGCGTTGGGAGCTTGTGGAACTGCTATTGCATCTGCTATCTTCACTATTTTTGCATGACAAAAATAATCGATAGTTGCAGATCTAGTTTATATGAAACTTAGTTTTTTATATGTATTTTTTCCACATCACATATCCCTAAAATAATTAGAGAGAATAACACAGCCATTCTAGGCAGTGATGCCATGTCTGCTTATTATAAGCGACTTTGGGCTTCTTTTTCTGTAAAGTTGCTTGTAAATATTGGTATTCCACATTTTTCAAACTTTCTTCAAGATGTATTTTTCTAAATAGCCGATCTACAAGCTCGCGATGCGACACGCTGTGAGCTTGTAGATCTGCTATGTTCAAATAGCCAATGTATTATGTTTAAAGGGCTAAGGGCTTCCTTATTTCGGTCTTGTTTTCATAAACCGGGTTGCTTGTTTCTCTCCCTAAACCTGGCAACACTGCTTCTATCACTCCTTCCAGGCAAAAAAAACAAGTCACTTGTTCTTCCTTTACTGGCTTCTCTTTACAGCATTCTTAAATAATAAATATACTATTATTTATAATATATTCTCATAGAAGCCCTCAATCCAACGTAAATCTATAAACAAGCGCTCACAATACGCATATAAATGATAAACATAACGAAAACATGTATATACTGTACAGTGTAAAGTAACACGTACAGTACAAGAACAATTCTGAGGTGTTTTTACTTAACTGGAGTATTTCCAGATCTGCATTATTATTACAACAGCATTAGCCACTCTATATTCATTGAAAATAGCCAATCTACAAGCTCACAATGCATAGCATCGCGACGCATTGTGAGCTTGTAGGTCTGCTATTTTCATAAGATTTGTATACATTTGAACACTTGTGAATGGGACATTCTGCATAATGAGTACTTTTACTTTTGGTACTTTAAGTGCATTTTGATACCAATACTTTTGTACTTTTACTCAAGTCAATTTTTAATTCCCAACTCTCACTTGTAACAGAATATTTCTACATTGCAGTATTGATACTTTTACTTAAGTAAGCAATGTGAGTACTTTAAACCATAGATATAGAAACCTAGATACCTCATTGGCCTCTACAGTTCATTGGAGCGACGTGCTTGGTATTCGCTGGTGGCGAACAGTCTTCTCCCGGGTGGTTGAAGCCAGAAGGCACCAAGCGAGCTGAGACAGAGCGCAAACGCCGAGGCACAGACGGCTGTGTTGTTGACGGACAACGGATGATGAGAAACAAAAATACAACGGATGCACGCTTATGAGAAACAAAAATAAATATTCACTACTACGACTACTTTTGTATTTGACATTTTTCAATTTCTCTAAATATTATAAACTTTCACATATCGCGTATGAAAAGGCTACTATGGGCTACAGTGAAGTCGGACCGAATGACTGAAACGTTTTTTCTTTTTTTACTCTTGGTGTGGGGATTATGTTATGAAAGAAGAGAAATTGCAACTGCTATAGTCCATCATAAACCTACATCTAAATGAGTTGCCATATTTACATATTAACATTGAAACTCCGCAAGATATTCCTCTACACTTTGTCATTCCTTCCCAGTTTGCAATGATGAGGCAGATCGTTCGGATTACAGATGTTTATTTAAACACCGTCAAACTGTGATAGAAAAATAAACACGCAAGGTAAACATATAACATAAACACCAAACCAAACTATAACAGGTAACAAAAAGAAAACAATAGAAAACAAATCACCTTTCTGGCTGCATGTAGGTATGAAAAGGAATGCACGGGGGGGAGAAGGGAGTCCAGGTTTCCCAAACAAAACAACTGAAATAATACGAACAACCAATGAATGAAACTTATAATGAAATTAGACAAAGAACCCAAAATTACAAATGAAAATACAAAACATGAACCAAAAACGCACCTTTAGATGTCACCGGCCAACACACGGAACAAACAATTCATGCCCCCGCTGTCTGCGGAGACACGACAAGACTATGGCAGGAAGCGCAATACCCAGCCGTGTGGAAACACTTTCCAAAATAATGTTCCGGCAGGAAATGACGTGGTATTTGGCAACTTTATTACACAGAGAAAACAACAACAAAAATAAAGTCGAACAGAAAACAGTGCTGCAGCCACACTCCCACCAAATCCTGTGAAAAACATGGATTTCATAATAACAAAAAAAAACAAATTAAATCTTGACCGTGCTAAGTTTCTGCTTCCAGCAGTACAACAAGTTTATGTACAGGTCTATCCAAATAGACTGGGTTCGATATTCGCTTTCCTTGGTCATCAAAGGTAGAGTCACAGATCAAAGTTTCACCTTCCTGACCCTCCCATCAGGACTGGGGTAAACTTCTACAACTCGTGCCATTTTCCAACGATTTCGTGGTGCGTTATCTTCCTGTAGAATGACAATGTCGTCGACTTTAGTATTCCGTGTGTCTTTCTGCCAGATTTGCCTCTGTTGTAAATTTAGGAGATACTCCCTTTTCCATCGAGGCCAGAATTCATTGGCCAGGAACTGGACTTGACGCCATCGCTTGCATAGATATACGTCTTGGCTGATGAACTGACCCGGAGATGGCATGACAATGCTGGACTTCATCGTGAGTGAAGTCCAGTGACTAATGTGGTTGGGTGTTAAAGGCTCCAAACTCGTGGGATCATTCAAATGTTCTGTTGTGAAAGGTCTGCTATTCATGATTGCCATTTTTGGCTCCCGAGTTGACCTCCTGTACTTCCGGCATTTCGTGCACTTGTAAATATGAGGGGCAACAGCGTTGCTACATCCTGTGATCCAGATTCCGTTTGATCTTAATTCGTTCACAGTAAGTCCTCTTCCTTGATGATGTACGCTCTCGTGATAATGCTTGATAAGTAGTGCAGATATGTGACTTGTTCTAGGCAAAATAGCTGGATGCTTGACATGAGGGTGAAGACTTGACCTCGTCAACCGTCCTCCAACCCGTAGAACACCATCATCATCAATAAATGGATCCAAAGTGTGCAACTTGTTCCTCTTATCCTTAGGTTTAATCACCTTGCGGAGCTTGATACTGTCAAGTTCATCTTTGAATACATCCTTCTGGGCCAACTTAATTATGAACAGCTCTGCTTCCTTATGTTGCTCAATACTTGTGGTTCCATCTTGACATGGAGAACCCTTTAATTTCTGAGCATGGCGCCTTAAACATGCAATGGCCTTGACAGCCCTTTTCCAATCGGAGAACCTTTTGAGACGGTCCAAAATTGTCCTCACTTCCTTTGCTTGTACATTGTACACTTGAGCCTTACGAAGTTCCGGATCATCAGTGACCTCTCCCACCATGATTTCTCCTTCTTGGGGTAGCTCTCTTTGCCATAGAAAGTCTGGGCCCGTAAACCAATTTGATGTTATGAGCTGATCTTCTTGAGAAACCATCACATCTTCTCCACTCCTGTCGTTAAATTCAGACTCCAATACTTTGATGTCATTTTCAGGTGCAATTGTGACCTCTTGTGATGGTTGGTATTGCACGTTACTTTCTGCAGAAATCAGAGGTTCACCATTTTCATTGTACACTGGGATATTTGCTTTAGCTGCACATAGCCTTTTTTGCCTTTCCAAACAATCTTGTTCCTTTTTTATTTCCTCCATAGCTCTTTTGTTTTTGAGGTCTTCTTCTTCAAGCTGGTTGAGCCGTCGCTGCTGCTTCTCCTGTTCGGCCATTATCCGTAGAAAATCCTTTATGGCTGTAAATTCTGGTGCAGTATTGTTGAGATCCTTAGGTTGAGTTTGCTGTGGAACTGTTTGATTCGAAGCCGGCAAGGATACGCTTGACGTGGCACTGCTGTCAAATCTAAAGCTGACTTCTGGCCAGTCTAATAGCTTTTCCCCAGTTTGTTGAATCAGTGTTTTCGCATTATGGACAAGATCTGATGTGACCTCATTACACTTGTCAATTCTACGACGAAAATGGTGTGTTGGAATTTCCATTTTTCGATATTCATTATACATTTCATTTAGGTCCTTTGAATATTTTTCCAAAGCATCAACATTATCTTGCAAGGTTTCAAATGCAGCGTCATTAACAATACCCTTCTTTGTATTTTTAGCCTCGACCTTCCAGTGTTCATAGACACGGTCAAATTTACCCAATAATGCATGTAATTTGTTGGCTTGGAAACCTTTCCCTTTCTCAGTTGGTCTGCGCTCTCTCTCTCCTCTACGAGGCTCCAGAGCCTGTTTCTCAATCTCTGTCCCAGCATCTTTAACCACTGTAGATGCCCTTGATTTGGGTGGCCCCGATTCCTTTGATTGCAATGGTTCCATTTGTGTAATTGGCAATATAGGTTGTTCAGTTTCTTTTGGCTGTGACGGCCCTTTAGATGTCGGCAGTGACATTCTCAATATGACCCAAACACTTTACCAACAATATAAACCAAGCACTTATACCTTAAAATTCACCATACACTGAAAATTCATTTAAACCATTTCAAGAGCCTCATAAACAAAGTGTTGAATGCGCAGGCATTTAATTAAACCAAAAAGAGCCATTTGGCAAAATGCATAGACCAACCCATTGTCGACATGAATAAAGGACTGAAAGTGTTGCACTCAATGACCCATTTGCATATGAATGTAAACGATGCGATTTTCCTCAGAAATGTCTCTTTAATGTCTCTTCTTGCACCTCACAAAGTAGCCTCACAGTTCCTTTGGAACACCAGTGTAGTGGACTACTAACCTTTGTGCCTCTTTAATGACCAAGCGAAAACGTGTGTTGGCTGGTTGACACACACGCAATAGTGAGTATTGTTTGTTGGGGGGGGAGGGGGGCGTGAAGTTGCCTCTGCACTGCAGCGTGTAGCTACGGACTAGCAGCGCTAGCGACGCCGCCACTTGATGCCGGTTCTGCTGCTGGGCGCCGCTCCACTGCCGCTGGTAGACACGCTGCCGCAGGCTGGTGTTGGTGATGGCCTGGACTCCCCGATGGATTATGCATAAAGTTTGACTGTCATTCCTTCCCAGTTTGCAATGATGAGGCAGATCGTTCGGATTACAGATGTTTATTTAAACACCGTCAAACTGTGATAGAAAAATAAACACGCAAGGTAAACATATAACATAAACACCAAACCAAACTATAACAGGTAACAAAAAGAAAACAATAGAAAACAAATCACCTTTCTGGCTGCATGTAGGTATGAAAAGGAATGCACGGGGGGGAGAAGGGAGTCCAGGTTTCCCAAACAAAACAACTGAAATAATACGAACAACCAATGAATGAAACTTATAATGAAATTAGACAAAGAACCCAAAATTACAAATGAAAATACAAAACATGAACCAAAAACGCACCTTTAGATGTCACCGGCCAACACACGGAACAAACAATTCATGCCCCCGCTGTCTGCGGAGACACGACAAGACTATGGCAGGAAGCGCAATACCCAGCCGTGTGGAAACACTTTCCAAAATAATGTTCCGGCAGGAAATGACGTGGTATTTGGCAACTTTATTACACAGAGAAAACAACAACAAAAATAAAGTCGAACAGAAAACAGTGCTGCAGCCACAACTTATTTAGTGAGAACATTGCTCCTCCTGCTGCTGAGAGCATCTCAGCACTAGCAGAACTCCTGCCTGCCCCTGCCGCCAGCCCCGCCCCTCGCCCCCTTCTGGCTTCAACCACCCGGGAGAAGACTGTTCGCGTCTGTGCCTCGGCGTTTGCGCTCTGTCTAGAGGAAGCGGAAGTGCGTCCGAGATACACACGCTTCAGAGCCAGAGGAGGCGTCTACCTTTATATGTCTATGCTTTAAACACCACTACTGTGCAACAAACTGTTGTAAACATACCTCGTTGATCTGCATACAAATCCAAAGGGAATGAGTCCAACCAAGTGTCCACAACAGACAGCCGCACACAAACAGCAATGGAATTAGTCCGCCTACAAATATTAACCAAATAAAGAATGAAATATTCACTTTTAGACGTTTTTAAACTGAGAAGAAACTAACTTTCCTCCCGCGACTCCTCTTCGAAGGGAGGAAGTGCTATGTTGTATGTGACGTGTGTGTGTTTTGTGTAACCACTTACTGTGTCCTCTTGAAACCACATAAACAGTTCCGGACACAAACTAGCCATGGATCCAAGACGGACCGTCATGGATTAACTTCAACCTGGTGTTTGCGTTTTCCTTGTTGGTCCGTACATCTACATAAACTTTCGGATTTCAAATATAAAGTTTTTAACCCAGGACCACGGATGTTACAATTATATACGGGCTCTCAGTAGTACCTGTATCGTCCGTATTGTTAAATAAAAAGCATTTTAATCCAATTGTTGGCCATTTTCTGATTGTATCAGGGTGCAATACACCTCCAAACCAATAGGGTTTGGTTGAAAGCACATGGAGAACATACGGAGAGAATGGCCACCAATCGGATTAAAATGCTTTTTATTGAACAATACGGAAGATACGGGTACTTCTGTGGACCCGTACATCATTTTAACATCCGTGGCCATGAGATAAGCACTTTATATTTGAAATTTGAACGTATGTGTAGATATACAGGCCAAAAGGGAGAACGTGCAAACACTCAAAAACGCGACAGGCAACAATGGATGAATGTAGCCTCATTCTCTCATTATGTAGCACAATACTCTATGATTTACAGACACAATGATGCATACAAAAGTAGCTTTCTGTGCAGATATGACAGTATGCCCTGTCATGTTTTATTATTTATTATTCATTATGCACCTTAGCCTTTAAGCCTCATACTGATATCTGAGCTGTTTTTCTATTTATTTATTATTTCTCTATCTCTTTCCACCTTTCTGGAAACTGTAGACTAATAATTGAGCTTGCCAGATAATTTTTATGTGTATTGTTTATTTTATTTATTTTGACCATGCACCATATATCATGCACCTTATGTAAGCTATTTATTATGCACCTTGCATACTGTATTCAGTGTATTTCACACTGCCCATATTCAGCGGTGTAAAGTAACTACCTACTGTACTGTACTGTAGCCTACTTAAGTACAATTCTTTTTTACTTTACTGGAGTTTTTCCAATTGTCAGTACTTTTACTTCTACTCCACTACATCTCAGACGCAAATATTGTACTATTACTCCACTACAATTATTTGAAAACTTCACTTACTAGTTACTTTGTAGATTTTGATTATCATTACAAAACATACATTAACCACTTCAGCCCTATCTGCCATTTCAAAATAGCCGATCTATCTAAAATAGCTCACAATGCGACGCATTGGGAGCTTGTAGATCTGCTATTTTCAAAATAGTTTTATAGATTTTACACATTTGAAAACTTGTGAAATGGGACAATGTATAATGAGTACTTTCTACTTTTGGTACTATAGTACATTTTGATGCCAATACTCATGTACTTTTACTCAAATACATTTCGAATTCTGGATCTTTACTTGTAACAGACTATTTCTACATTGCAGTATTTTGCTTTAACTTAATTTTATCACTTCACAGGTTTACAAAAGTGGGTCAAATTCATTTTTGTGCAAAATCATTATGCAGACCGACTAATTTCAGTCATAATACTGGATTGCTGTTAAAATAGCAGATCTAAAAGCTTGTATATGAGCTTATAGATTCAGGAGTTTCGTCCAAAGTACCTAGACTACTGGGGCAACCAAATGATTCTATGCAGTGACGTGTTACTTAGTAATATATTACTGTAACTGTAATATTACTTTACCCAGTAACGAGTAGTGTAACTTATTGCAGCAGCCAAAGCAGTAATAGTATTACATATTACTGATGCAAGTAACGCTGCGTTACTCGTTACAAAGAACGTTATTTTTTTGTTTCTGACTGCAATAAAAAAAAAGTAATGTATTGCTCTTGACACCAAGTAATAAATATATTTAAACTTTTTAGGAGTAATAAGTAATCGATTACTTTGCCCAACACTGTTCATGACCAACACTTGGATATATATGGTGCATCTTCAGAGTCAAACAGAATGATGGAGACATTCATTCTCTTATATGTCGTCCTACCCCAATTACTGTAGGAGTCTAAAACACAACACAGGTTGGAGGAATGAGGGGGGGGGCACTGTGATGCATGCAGGCAGGGATATCAATAAGGGGAAGAAAATCCATAAAAAGGCATTCATGACATCGATAGATCAGTCTTTATTGATCCCCATGGGGAATTCAGGCTTAATAGCAGCACTGCAGTAGGCATGAAACAATGGGATGAAAAGGTAAACTTACATAAAAATAACTTTTAGACTCAAGTGTCTGACCAAGCCATCAGCAAACTGATCGGAACAATCACCAGAATATGAACATAATATATAGATTACATCAAAGAATTAAAAAAAGAACTTGCTCTCAACAGTGAACACAATGACCAATATACCATCTATTGACTGGAAACATTAATAACAGTTAACCTAAGCAGGCAACTGTCATGATACTTTAGTGTACATCGAGTAGTCCATTTGCACATGTGCCAGGGAAGGCAGGGCTCATTAACCCAAGAACATTTCCTCTATCGAGGGCAAAAATACCTCCGGAAGATGGTTGAACAGGGAGGTTTGGCCTATAGTAGAAGCTATTGCCCTAGCAGAGCCAGTAGAAAGATTATTAATCTTAATAATCATCTTCAGATTCTTCTTCTTGAACATATTCTTCAGAGTCTTGGTATATATCATGAACCCTGTCATCTTCATCATTATCTTCATCGCTTTCATCATCTTCATCATTTTCATCGCTTTCATCGGTTTCATCATCTTCATTGTTTCCATCAGAATCATCTTCATTGCTTTCATCATCTTCATCAACCATGGGTACATGATCATTCCTCAGTCTGAGAGAGACACACTTGAGACCGTAGAAACGAGCAGGCATCTTCCCCACGGTTTCCCACGTGTCCGTCTCTTCACAGTAGCGCTCGATGTTCTGGGTACACCTACATGAAGAGAGACCAATAGCCATGAGACAAATGTCTGCTGCTAATCCACCTTTTCACAGGCATTCATGGAGAGCAGCAGTGTCTTTACCTGTAGTAACTGTCAACCAGGCCTCCAAGAACGTAGATCTTTCCATCCACCACAACTGCGCTATGCCCGTAGCGTGGCTCTTGCATGGGGGCACACATGGTCCACTTGTACGTCTTGGGGTTGTAACACTCCATTGCGTTTTCAATTACCTCACTCTTTATACGGTAACCCCCTATTAACACAAATGAACAGAATAGTGACTTTTAGTGGGCTCTATTATGCACAGTATGCGGCCAAACTACTGTGAAGTTGAAGTGAGTCTATTATGGAACTAAGATCAGCGGTGGAATGTAACTAAATACATTTACTTGATTGTTTCCATTTTGAAAAAACAAAACGTTTTACTTCTGCGCCACCATATTTTTTCCTTTTTCTCCACTACAATTATTTGAGTTTACCAGTTACTTTCTATTAATACAATAATTCAAAACATGGCGGGTCACGCTCAAGAAATAAAATACATTTTTTTAATATTGTTCCATATGCCTCAAGATGAGAAGATGCATAGCCGAAACGTCTGTCACCTTTAATATGTTTTATGTTTGGTACTGCAAGCATATTGTAATGCCAATACTTTTGTACTTTTTTTCTTAAATGAAATATGGAATGCAGGACTTTTACAGTTGTAACAGTATTTTCACATTCTGGTTTTGCTCAAGTCTTCCACCACTCACTAAGAACCTTTAAAAACAGGTATACCTGTAACATAGATCTTTCCATTCAGAACACAAGCAGCCGATTCATTACGCGGCATCTGCATAGGAGCGACTTTTTTCCATACAGATCTTACAGGGTGGTACATGTAGATCTGGGTCCGTTCTGGCTTGATAGTAGCATCACCTAGGTTCCAGGAGTACGTACGTACACGCACACACACACACACACACACACACACACACACACACACACACACACACACACACACACACACACACACACACACACCTCCCCAATAGGAGAACACGTAATAATACAGAATTCTTTGAACATTTTCAGTTAACCGTTATGCTTGACATACAGGTCATGTGCATAAACCCGTTACGTACCAATAAAATAGAGCAGTCCATCTACTGTGACCACAATCTTTGGGACTTTGTCTTTCGCTGACCCATGAACTCTCATGACCTGCCAGGTGTTGGAGTTGGGCTCGTAGCGCTCCATTGAGATTGTACCCTTCTTCTTCTCTCGGCCACCTACTGCAAACACATATCCATCCAGCACCGCCAGGCCTGTGTGGGGTTGTGCAGGGTAAAAATGAAATCATGATCATTAGAACTGATGACCTATGGCTATGATATATTATAGAGCCAAAATAGGGATGCCACGGTTAAATTGAATGCCATAGGTGACAATCTTACTTAAGTTAGCATGTGCCTCATTCATGGGAGCCGTCTCCCGCCATGAGTTAAGGTGAACGTCAAAGCGCCACATCTCCTTATTGATGAAAGATTTATGATAATTATATCCTCCGCCCAAATACAGAGTAGAGCCTGGTGGGAGAAGAGCAGAATTACGAGTTATAATTCAAATAAAGATTTGAATATGCATACACAACTTGAAATGTCTTCATATAGCTTCTATTTTCTTCGTCTGTGTTATTGTGATGTGAGTGTTGTGAGTGAGATAAGCTGTGGGCTATACAGTAGTGTACGAACATCACCACTGGCTGCCGTGGGTAACATTCTTGTAGTAAAATGAAGACAACACCTTTCCTGTGAGATGTAAGTACGGTAATTAAAATGGTCAAATCTCACCGTTCCCACCAGTATCCCGCAGCCAATAACGTTGCTCTAGTCTATATGAAGGGAAGGGTCTAGTCTACTGCCTGTCAATCATACTCTTTGTACATACTCTATGTACATTTTTCCCACAGAGACTTTATATAAATATATATTTATATAAATTATTTATTAGGCCTGGAACCAAGCCATCCAGGCTCCTGGTGAATCATGACCATAAAACATTTGATTCTGTGTCATTCTTTTTTGACACAGAATCAAATGTTTTATGGTCATGATTCACCAAGAGCCTGGATGTCTTGGTTCCAGGCTTAAAATCATTTGTATAAGTATTTTCGGACATCTCTATGGGGAAAATGTATTGGTTTTCTATCTGTGGCACCACAAAATTCCGCCACTGCTATGCCCTATAGTGGTTTGGGATTCTGTGCAACACTACGTCTTACTATGTCTTTGTTTACTATGGCTATAAAGCCAGCTTCCACCAAATTTCTGGAGTCCATAAAAACGGAGCCAAGCTTTTGAAAAATAACACGCTCCCTCGCACTTCTCTCTCCTTGTATCCCTTTGTGTCAACTTTTTGATAGATGCTCTAGTTATAATATATTATAGCAAATATATTGTAGGTTGGCATTACTTGGTCATGTTTGTTTCTTATTGCCATTTAAAAACACATATTTAGATAGCATGATGTTTGGACAGCAGTTAGGTTTGATGTTTACCTGGTATCCTAGTTTCTTTGAAAAACGACATTGTTCTCTTTGCACTTTACAATGATGTGACTCATAACCCTGTTTTTAGTTGACAAGGGGCCATGACTTTTACTCAGTTCTCACTTGAAATGAGCTCTGGATAAGAGTGTCTGCTAAATGCTTAAATTACTGTATACCCTTCAAGAATTGGCCTTTTGTCAGCCTTCGGATTGGTCCCTGACTGACCAGCCAGCAGGCTCCTTCCGCCTTGTTCCGCCTCCTCCTGTTTGTTTATGCCGAATGTGCTAAATATTAGAAAAATATCCAGTTTTTGGAAGAGTCACTCTGATGGTGTTCCTCACCTGACACAACCACATCAGGCCGCTGCACTTTCAAGGGCAGATTTCCCAGAGTCTTCCATTGATTGGTCAGGGGATCAAAGCTCTCCACTGTGTGAGCACGCCCATGCCAAGTCTTTGCTCCCACCATCGCTATCACTTCAACATGTGGGGGAGAAGGAGCAGGTAAGACAGAGCAGATTTATTGAATGAAAAGGGACCATCTCACACAGGCATGCTGGCCTTTGAATAGATGTTGAGTTTGAGCTTGTCACCTTTTAAGCACCAAGATTTGAAAACATTTCAAACATAGAAAAATAGCACATCCACAAGCTCTCAACGGGTCACGATGCGATGCATTGCAAGCTTGTAGATCTGCTTTCCCAGCACCTGTTAATCTGTGTTATTTAGCGTGACAAAAGTTATATTCAATGGGCCTCATTCACTAAGCCGTTTGTAAATTGTGTGTAAAGTGCTGTGTATACTCTCTAAGCACAATCTGACAATTCATTTGTGTGTATCGCAGGTGTATGGCATGATTATTCTCAGTGTCTCGTAGTTCGTATTTGAGAAGCGTGTTCACAAGTAGATCATTTGCATTGTTCCACGCCCCATGTAATAACATAAAAGGCAGCAGGAAATATCCAACATCAAACTGACTTCGCCCAACGTGAAACCAACTTCACCGTGCTAAAGAAGTTCAACTTCGTCTCGTCAAAAGAACAGATCTCGCGCATCGCACTGCCTTGACAAATTGTACATCTGTTGTCTGGAAGTGAGTCCCTATATTGTACAATGGATCAGCTGAATGTTAATAAACTAATGCTCTCATATGTGTAATGAGAATAAAAAAACAAGTTTACAAAGTTTAACCCCACGACCAAATACTAGGTTAATACAACGTGGAAAGGATACTATAGAAGCGTTTCTTACTGAACATGTCACTGTCCTGTGAAATGGGGAATGGATCTGGTCTGACTCTGGAGGACACAGCTAGATTTCCTCCATTATGTATTCTCATCAGATGGTAAAACTTATTAGGCTATTTTGTGGCGTTCATGTGATCAATATATTATAAATCAATACCAGGACATTGGAGGCGCATCTGTTGCCTCCTGCGACATTAAGGCATGATAGTCTATTTTCATCATTACACAAAACTATGGCCGACACTGGCAAACACGTTGAGGGACTTAATAATTCAGCTCTAAATGCAACTGATAAATACATTTTATGTCTATAATATAGCCTACATCTAAGCAATAGACGTCCCAGGTGCATCCATGTGCTGTTTTCTTTATAGTTAGTGATTCTATTTATAGTGGCTCATAGGAATTAGACTACGTGACAACCAGGAATAGTTTGGTGACCACCGGAGAGACGGGTGACAGCCGGAATGTAGACGGCATCCCGGGAACAGTATGGCTTAGCGGCACGCCCCAGCCTGTGTCTTCCGTGAGGAAGAAGCCCAACAAACCCACGGTGAGGCCTTTAGGAGGGCCATTCAAGCAAGACGAAGCAAGTGGAGCCTGCAGTACCACCACGGCCCAAGGAACCATCACGCCAGAAGGAAATGTTTGGATCGGGGTGGTGCAGCGGATCTGGTGCAGCGCTCAGGTCCTGGACCTGGTGAGACGAAGGAGGAGCCCGGCCAGGAGACAACCCACAGAGCCTAGTCCCTCCATGTGCCAGAGCCTCCCCGAGTCCCGGCAGAGTAGTTCCGGAGAAGCGGACTGAGACGTATGTCGGGGCTTGATCAACCCTGGCTGGGTCACCTGGGCGAGGGTGTATGTTGTTGCAAGACCCTAAACACCCTATGACCCCAGAATATAACACTGATGATACGTCCCAGGTGCATCCATGTGATGTTTTCTTTATAGATATACATCTTTTTTCTTGTCTTTTATATTTTATAATGTTGGACACAAACATTTTATTTGAGGTTTGGCACTATTGTAATTGGTTTTGCATGAAGAATAAAGGAATTCTAATAACATGTATACGAAAGTGTTGAGGCATTTACGTTTGCTCCTGAGCAGACGTGCGTTTGAGTGCAGGTCTGCCAAACTTCTGGGACAAAATAGATTGATTAATTAGACTCTGAACGTGGAAAGTTGCGTACATGCTCATAAGTACAAAATATGTGCGGACCCGGGCTTAGTGAATGAGGCCCATTGTGTGTAAATGTCACGCCATGTAACGTTACTTGTAACGTGATGTGGGTATCACAGCACGCACGCTATTTTCTTTATGGTGTTTAGTCTTTCTGATGAGTGTGAAGCTGCGCAGGTCCTAACTGTGTCCCTTTCCTACTGTCACCAGAAAGAGAATAAACGGCTGCTGCAAACAGTTTCAAAGACTCGGGTGAATTATATCATACACCACAGAACGCACACAAAAGTACCCACTACACATGCATGTGTGAGGCATGGTACCTGTGGTCCTGCGTGGGCATGCTGTGTTACAGTAGGGCCGCTCCTTGGCCTCAGAGATGAACCTCTGGCAGCCCTGGTATTCTTTCACCACATCCAGAGACTCAATCATAGTGTGGAGGTAGGAGGGACTGATGAGAGGCAGACGGATTTGCTCTAGTACCTAAAACACATAGAA
The DNA here is from genome assembly GCF_963454915.1 of Gymnoscopelus microlampas. NCBI lineage: Eukaryota > Metazoa > Chordata > Actinopteri > Myctophiformes > Myctophidae > Gymnoscopelus > Gymnoscopelus microlampas. The sequence continues at coordinate 11,608,890 of NC_139951.1, forward strand.
CACAAATGATTTACTAATTCACCTGAGTAATGTGTGAACACTATATAACAATAATCATGCATATTATCAGCAAGTAGTACTTTGGCAATTATGTACTGGAATCAATAAGGTGTGTTTTGTTACTGACTTATACAAGTACAAGCAGCTAAATATATACAGTGAGAAGACATCTAGTCTGGAGATGTATCGATAGGCAGAGACTGAAATTTGTTAAATGTTTGATAGTTTCTATGAAGTTTTGCTTGCGATTGAACATGCAGAATCACTTGCGACGCAATGAGGCCTGCAATGGGGTAATTCAGACCGCTGCAAATGTCTCTGCAACGCTTTCGTCGTTGCATTGGTCTGGGCTGGGCGGCTGGCCTTAAGAAATGACTGACCTTTTCAAAGCTCTGCCTGCGGGTAGGACACTTGTCTAACCACAACATGGCAGCCTCAAACACCATGTCCTCCTTGGGCACATTGAGGTCACTGGCAAGAATCTCTGTCAGTCTTTCCACAGGGAGGGAGAGAAACTCTTGCTATTGGTAGAAAACAAAATACAGTAGATTAGCTGATGGATGCAGACCCTGTTCCCATACATCATACTGAAGTAACATCATCTTCTCTGAAGTGCACACAGGTGATAGGTGATGTGTTTAGTGAAATGGACATGTGACTGCAGCTTATTAATATAAATGATATCCAATCATTGAGCAATGATTCGTGAATGTCTCTATGCAGGTCTGTCTGGGTCAGTTACTAGTGACAAGCTGAGAAATGGTAATAAAACAAAGATATTGAAGAAAAAGCAAACATACACACTTGTGAAATGTATGATCCCTCAATGACTGACCTGCTGGTAGATGACACTGAAATGTTCCAGAATGTAATCCATGCTGTTTTTCGTCAACATTTCACACGAGTGGTCCACAGCAAAGCAGTAAATCCCTACACAGTTATTCACATCCATGTGACGCTCCATGAAGTCACAGCAGACCTTTTGAACAGCCGTGACGTCCCACAAGTTTGATGCTGCTAGCAGGGCCTAGACCAAACATATGTTTATATATCACCAATGTTGTGTAGAAGAAAAACTGGAATACAATGAATACGGTTCATGATTATGTTAATACATTACCTGCACATTTGCAGTGGAGATGGACACCTCTGAAGTATAGGCATAGTTCACCAACAAACCAATCATCTGAGGTTCTACTCCACTGATGGTCACCCTTTCCTGTGTAGACTCCCTCATGCCAGATGTAAACATTGCCTGTGCAGGTTGAAAACGTGAATGGTTCACTTGAAGTGTTCAGGGTTTAAGCCTTTCTTATTAACATTGTGTCAACAATTAATTAGATATAGCAAAACCAAGGCAGAAGAGAATTGCAATATCATTCCTTTAACAGCAGCAGGTCTATATGTGTATTTACCTCAAAGTATGAGCTAAAGGAGGCCAGTACATAACGATGGCAGGGGAACTCCTGTTCACCACAGCATAGAATCACATCACACAAGACACTGTTGAGCCGCAGCCTGTTTAGGCCTTCCAACACCTTCTCGGGATGTTTGGGGTCCACAAACATCTCAGTCTCCTGTGAGGATAGAGGTCTGGTGCTGTCCTCCTGAAGTGCAACAACATAGTTTATAAATCAGACAAATAAACAACTATTCATCCATGTTGAACTGTTAATGTGGCTTTTAAACTGTCCTTGTGTACCATGTGAAATGTCATATTTTCCCTTGTACGTACATTAGTCCCTCAATGACAGTTTAATGAGTCAACACAGGTTTCCTATTTCTAACTTGGTTTTTCAGTTAGCATGTTGACCTGGCTGGGTAATCTAGAGTGAGTTTTCTCATCCATCCCCCTCTCAATCTTCCCTTACCCTTGCCAATCAGCACCCCAAACCCTGTCAATATGTGTTGTTTTTATTGTTTGTTTTAACCTTATTTTAGGCCACTTTCTAGTCTTCCTCAATATGTTTTGTCTTTTGTCAGGCCACAGTTGTAAACTAGAAAAAGTGCTCCTCGGAGCACAGGTCTCCGCCTGGTCAGGTAGGTTAGTGTGGGCCAGCAATGTTCGGAATTCGCCAATCAGGCTCGAATGTGAAAAATCGAACAATCCGTCTTGATCACTTGCCTAAAAACATAATATGTAGCGATTTGCGTGATATTTGGCCAACATTTGTCGGAATATTATAAACAAAATGTTTAGTAAAAATCAGCCTCCTGGTGGCGCTTTAATAGGTCAATGTTGAAAAGGTGGCATTTGTTCCTCAACGTAGTGCAAATGTGCGTGCAAAGTTTCACCACAAACAGATGCTGTGTTCATGATTTGCTGCATTTTGTTCAAAACGGGCCACTCCTGCAAACTTTAGATGTCAATCTTAGCCAATCAGAATAGAATATGAAAAATCAAACAGATCGCATGATCACGTGACTATAGAGATGTGTACCGATTTACAGGAAATTTGGATAAAATCTGAAGGAGTAATATCCAAAAAATTGTTTAGCAGAAATCGGCCTCCTGGTGGCGCTATAATATGGCAATGTTGAAAGGGGGGCATTTCTTCCTCATTATAGTGGGAATGTGCGTCCAAACTTTCACGTAAATTGCATGCTGTGTTCATGATTTCAGGCATTTTGTTCAAAACAGAGCACTCCTGCCAACTTTGGAAGCCATTTTTAGCCAATCAGGATGGAATAAGAATCTGAAAGACCCGTTTCGTTTAACGACTATAGAGATACTGTGTACAGATTTGCATGATGTTTGGACAAAATCTGTAGTAGTACAGTCAAAAATGTGTTTTGCAAAAAGCGGCCTCCTGGAGGCGCTATAACAAGCCCATGTGAAATATTTGGGGCAGAGGTTCTGAATTGGCATCCAGGGAGTGTGTGTGCACAGTTTGGCTGCGATCAAGACAGCGGTGCCAATGATTAGCTGTCCACAGACAGAATGACAAACACACACACACGGACAAACGGACAAGGTGCAAAACATACACTCTCAATAAGAATGTGTTCTTTACTTGTTCTGCTTGGTTAAATAACGTGTCAAAAGTAGTGTCCAGTTTCATTCTCTTGGCAGCCTGTGGTGATTGACTCTGGCAGGCAGCAGGCAGGATGTTGTCTGCCATGGCTGAGGTGAGGTGTGGTGGACTGGGTCACGTCTGCAGAGAGAACACACATCATTACTGTTACATCTGGGTATACGGTAATATCCTCAGTGTTATTTTAACTCTGAGAGGGTACAAATGGAATCTTCATGGAATAAACATGATTCACCTTTCTTCTTTTTTAAATCGCCTGGGCACAAGAGTTCAAAATGTTTAATCTGAGTGGATGGTGTATAAAATATATGATTTGAATGAATACCACCCAACTCACTCCAAATCCAACTCACTCCATGAAGACTTAAGAAATATTCGGCCAACTCACTCCAGGGCTCGGATAACTCCCTCCATTGTGAGCATTGTGCAAAGCATTGTGAGTTGTCCTCTGCTGTGGAGGGAGTTGGCCAAATTTGTGGAGTGAGTTGGGCTCTGCTGTGGAGGGAGATGTCTGGAGTGAGTTGGGCTCGATTTGGAGTGAGTTAGTTTTGGAGTGAGTCGGCGCGCCTCCGTCATGGTCCAAAACTATTTTTCTTAAATCTTTTATTGAGTTCTAATCCTGTACCATTCTTATAATGAGATTATGGATGATCTTTTGGTATGCGGTCCAGGTGGGACTCAGGATGACTGGACTTACCTGACATGCACAGTCCCCAGTGAACACTTCTCACAAAGTTCACTGGCCCTTCTACTTCATTTTATAGTTTGTAAACATGCCCAAAAACCTAAACCTTAAAGAAAGGTAAAATGGTTAACCCTAATTGGGAATCTTTTTTCCCCCCCCTCTCTCTAGGAAAGAGGAAACAGCCAAAAAGAACTTAGGGCAAAGATTTAGAATGTAGTCTAAAGGAATACTTAATTAAACAGAATGTGAAATTATATGGACCTTAAAATTAAAGAGTAGCAGGATCCCAAAAAGACTTTCTTTCAAAGGTAAGATGGCGAGAGCAAAAATTCCTTGCTCTGCCTTTTTCTGAAAGGATGACCTTTCTAAAAAGGCTTAGCACTGAAGTCCAACCCTAACCATTCCCTAACCTGGGTGGAGGGTGATTATGCGGGTGAACTCAGTGGAGGAGGGCCATTAGGTGTAAGCAGTGGGGTGGCGTGAGTCGTCCTCTGCTGTGGAGGGAGTTGGCCAAATTTGTGGAGTGAGTTGGGCTCTGCTGTGGAGGGAGATGTCTGGAGTGAGTTGGGCTCGATTTGGAGTGAGTTGGTTTTGGAGTGAGTTGGGCTGTTACCATTTGAATAATCAAACTTATATTTATTATTGACAATTTATTGCTGAGATAATTCTATGATCACAGATCGGATATCCAAGTGATCCCCAATCCTGTTCCATGGTTCTCTTGGGCCTTATTGAATAGTGATTTAATTAAATCCAGGCTGGGCATTGTGGAAATTAGGTTGTTTTGTGGTAAAAGGTGTGAAGTAACTTTCACCATGTTTAAAATGCAAAGAAACAGCTTCTTGACTTGTTAGCTTGTTATGTTGTCAGTAACATTTGTTTAATCAGGGGAGATTTGTTGAGCATATCAAGTATTTTTCAGTAATGTCCTGGCTACTACTCAGTTAACAGATATTTGTAACTGGGAGCTTCCCCAGTTACTTTGACTAATTAAAATGGTAAGGTTTCTCAGTGAGTGCAAATGACAATAAGCATCATAATGCCTCCAATGTAAACTCACATGTATGTGTATTGTGGCAATAAACATGTCAACCACAACATATCCTAGAGACACCCCAGGCTGTGGAATAAATGCTAGTTGTACTATGCATATATATTACTTGCTCACGTTATTGTTTGTCAGATTTGTTTTTGCTTGACCACACATGCTAAGAATGTTATTCAATAGTATGTTGTTTAGAAAGACCCTAGGTTTGATGTTTACCTGGTATCCTATGTGACAATTTAACATATAGTTTGTTGACTAAGGAGCATGCCTTTTACTTTTATGCTCTTGGAAGTTGCTCTGGATAATAGTCTGCTAAATGCCTAAATTGTAATTGTAATGCACAATGTGACCACAAAGGAGCAGCAGAGAGCTTTATAATAATCAGTGTGATGCAGACTGAGACTCCACTCCATTGAGAGCCATGATGAAATACCCCAGCATATCAGCATTAATATTGCTGTGGAAGGAAGGTCAATATTAGGAGTCCAAGTGCAACAGCTAATCAAACCAACCGATTTAATAAATAATAAAGAATGATCGATAATTGATCATTTAATAAAATCACTGATTAACAATAAATCCCAAATGTGGGCATGTCATTCATTACAGGCGAAAAGTTTCAAAAACGTTTCTAAACCCTTTTGAAAAAAAGTTGATGAAAATAGCTGCTCTACAAGCTCACAATGCATCGTGGCTTGTAGATCTGCTATTGCATCTGGTATTGTCACTATTTTTGCAACTGTGTTTTTTAAAATATATCATTGATTAACTATATTTTACTTTGTCACACAAGATCACAGACATTCTAGGGCTACAGCGGAGGGTGAGGTTCCGATTGGAGCTAAACGTAAACATGTATACTGTACAAAAGACTGTTGTAAACATACTGTAAACATACCTCGTTGAATGAGTCCAACCTAGTGGACACAACAGAGTCAGCCACACACAAACAGCAATGGAATTAGTCCGTCTTAAATATCAACTAAATAAACAATTACATTTTCACTTTTAGACTGTTTTTAAACTGAGATGAAACAATCTTTCCTCCCGCGATTCTTCAAAGGGAGGAAGTGCTATGTGCAGTGTTGCCAGCCAGGTTTTGCGAGAGAAACAAGCACCAGGTTCAGTATTATGCTGTGTTGTCAAGAGCAGCGTTGCCATGTCGGCTTATTATAAGCGACTTTGGGCTTGTTTTTCTGTAAAGTTGCGGGTTTTTTTTTTGGGGGGGGGGCTTGTTTCAGTTGCTTATTTTGGGCTTGTTTCCTAATGTTCTTTAAACCAGCGATTCTCAAACATTTTAAGTCAAGTACCCCCAAATTAATATATATTTGTCTGTGGACCCATCTGAAAATAGTTTATGCCAGGGATCCCCGTTGTGTCGTTAAAATGTTTCAAGAATATTCCACATTTTTTCAAATCTTCTTTTTGAATATATAGCAGATCTACAAGCTCACAACGCGTAGCACTGTGAGCTTGTAGATCGGCTATTTTAAAGGGAGAAGGGCGCTTGGGCTTTGTTGTCATAGACCTCTTTGTCCTTTTTTCTCTTGTACATATTTTTCACTCTTCAGACAACGGGTTGCGTTTTTTTGGCAGGGGGGCTTGTTTCTAAAGTTAATGTTGTTTAAACCGGTATAAACCAGTGGTTTTCAAACATGTTCATGTCAAGAAGTTCAAGAACCCCCAATTTAATATGTATTTGTCTGCGGATCCCCATCTGAAAATATTTTATGCCAGGGACCCCCGTACAAGATTTGTGTTAAAATGTTTCAAAGATATTCCAAATTGTTTCAAATTTTGTTGTAAAAAATAGCAGATCTACAAGCTCTCAATGCGTCACATTGTGAGCTTGTAGACCCTTTAACATTTAAAGGGCGAAGGGCTCGCTTCTTTTGGGCTTGTTGTCATAGACCCTGTTGCTTATTTATCTCACAAACTCTGGCAACACTGGTAGTCAGGAGGAGGACACAGTTAGTGGTTACACCTCTTTGTAGTGCAGGAGCGGGCGGAAGTTCTGTGTGTTTAAAACTAAAAGTGAACATTTCATTGTTTAGTTAGTTAATATTTCATTGCTTAATTAACATTGATTGACGGACTAATTCCATTGCTGTTTGTGTGCAGCTGTCTGTTGTGGCCACTAGGTGGAGTCATTCCCTTTAGATGTTAATGCAGACACAACGAGGTATGTTTATTTGACGAGGTGTGTTTACTTTTGTTGTTCATTACATTTGCGTTAGTTGTACGATAATATACACGTTAACGTTATGTTTCTGTCATTTATATGTGTGTTGTGAGCGCTTGTTTATAGTTGGACGTTGGATTGCTTTGCTGATATAAGAATGGTGTAAGATTGGATCACAAGACGGACTGTGTCTTGGATGATTGTCGAAATAGTGTTTGCACTTTCTCCCTTTTTGGTCCGTATATCTACATAAACGTTCAGATTTCAAACATAAAGTGCTTTCCCTCATGGCGACGGATGTTACAATGATGTACGGCCCCTCAGAAGTACCCGTATGTTCCGTATTGTTCAATAAAAAGTATTTTAATCCGATTGGTGGCCATTTTGTTTATAATGCTTTCAACTACGCGACCCTATCGGTTGGGAGGTGTATTGCACTCTGATACATTATAACTCTATGAGAAAATGGCCATCGATCGGATTAAAATGCTTTCTATTGAACAATACGGAATATACGCATACTTCTGAGGAACCTTACATAATTGCAACATCCGTGGCCATGAGGTAACCACTTTATATTTGAAATCCGAATGTTTATGTAGATGAATGGACTAAAAAGGAAGAAAGTGCAAACACTATTTTGAAGATCATCCAAGACTGTCATATAATATATGAGCGCTAGCTAGCGCCGGATCCTGCTCTATACCTGACTTTGTCCGTGTTCACCGTCAACGTTCTGATTGGTCAGACCCGTCAACGCTCTGATTGGTCAGACCCAACGCTCTGATTGGTCAGACCCGTCAACAAAGTGATTGGTCAAGCTTCACGTGACACATGGCTATAAACACATTATAAACACATATCGATGACAAAATGTATCAAAGGCGCCGCTACCTTCACACAGGGTGGGATTTTTTAATTTCATTTAAAAGTCTTAAAAGTCCTTAAATTGTCACTTTACTGTCATCTGGGGACGCCCCCAAAATTCTGTGGGGGGCCCCCAGGGGGTCCGACCCACAGGTTGAGAACCACTGGTCTAACCAGATGTAACAGTAATGTTGTGTGTTCTCTCTGCAGATGTGACCCACTCCACCACACCTCACCTCCGCCATGGCTGACAACATCTTGCCTGCTGCCTGCCAGAGTCAATCACCACAGGCTGCCAAGAGAATGAGACTGGACACTGACCATGAGAGTGTGGACACTTCCTCTGTCACTTCCTCTGTGCGTTCGTGTGTGTGTGTGTGCGTGTGCGCGAGAGAGAGATATTCAAACAGCTGTTGGTAGACTGCATTGTTTTGTCCAGGGCAGGTGTTGTTGACCGTTGACGTATCAAGCACAGGAGGGCAGAATACATACTGGATATCTGTATGTCTGTCTGCTTTCCAAGGTGTTTATGAAGCATCTTCGCCTGCAGTGACGCATAAGTGGTCACCCGGCCCCTTTGTGTAGCCAATGGGGCATTTTAGGAGGAGAGGGAGAGAGAGATGAGAAAACTCACTCTAAATTACCCAGTCAGGTCAACATGCCAACTAGGAAACCTATGTACAGTATGTACTTGCCCTTATCGTAACCTGTTGGCTTTTAAATCCTTGATATAATATGATTAAAGTACCTTGATTTTATGCCCTCTCCTCCGTTATATTCTTTGAGTGCTCGGATCTCTTTTTCATGGAAACTTATGTGTTGACTCATTCTACTGTCATTGAGAGACTAATATACTAGGGGAAATATGACATGTCACATGGTACTCAAGGACAGTTTTAAAGCCACATTAACCTTTCAACATTATTTACAGATGAATAGTTGTTTATTTGTCTGATTGTAAAACTCCCTCTGGATGTTGTTGTTGCACTTCAGGAGGACAGCACCAGACCTCTGTCCTCACAGGAGACTGAGATGTTTGAGGACCCCGGCCATCCCCATAAGGTGTTAGGAGGCCTAAACAGGCTGCGGCTCAACAGTGCCCTTTGTGATGTGATTCTATGCTGTGAGGGACAGGAGTTTCCCTGCCATCGATATGTACTGGCCTCATTTAGCTCTTACTTTGAGGTAAATACACACATTTATTGACCTGCTGTTGTGGAGGGAATGATATTTCAATTCAGCCTTGGCTTTTACATGAACCGATCACAATGCTATATCCAATTAATTAATCAATTAACAATTTAAATAAGAAAGGCCTAAACCCTGAACACTTAAAGCGAACCATTCTTTTTGTCAACCTGCACAGGCAATGTTTACATCTGGCATGAGGGAGTCCACACAGGAAAGGGTGTCCATCAGTGGAGTAGAACCTCAGGTGATTGGTTTGTTGGTGAACTATGCCTATACTTCAGAGGTGTCCATCTCCACTGCAAATGTGCAGGTAATGTATTAGCATCATAAACTTTATTTATTATAATACATGTTTCGGCTACATAACATCGATTATAAATAAAGATATTTTGTTCATTTGGTCTTCTAGGCCCTATTAGCAGCATCAAACTTGTGGGACGTCACGGCTGTTAAAAAGGCCTGCTGTAGATACATGAAGAGACACATGGATGTGAATAACTGTGTAGGGATTTACTGCTTTTCTGAGGACCACTCGTGTGAAACGTTGAAGAAACGCAGCATGGATTACATTCTGGAACACTTTAGTGTCATCTACCAGCAGGTCAGTCATTGAGGGATCATACATTTCCTAAGTTGTTTGTTATCTGTGTTTTCTCTTATAACTCTGTTTTATTACTATTACTCAACCTGCCGACAGTAATTGACCCACACCTGGGTAGAAACATTCAATCATTCAGTCATTGCTCAGTGATTTGATAAATAATAATAAGCTACAGTCAGAGGAGAGGTGAGGAGAGGAGAAAAGGTTACTTGAGTATGACGTATGGGAACATGGTCTTGATCTATCAGCTAATCAACTGTATATTGTTTTCTACCAATAGCAAGAGTTTCTCTCCCTCTCTGTGGAAAGACTGACAGAGATTCTTGCCAGTGACCTCGATGTGCCCATGGAGGACATGGTGTTTGAGGCTGCCATGTTGTGGTTAGACAAGTGTCCTACCCGCAGGCAGAGCTTTGAAAAGGTCAGTAATTTCTTAGTCTCACCTTGCAACGCAAACTGAGGTCTGCCTATCGATACGTCTCTGCCTATCGATATGTCTCCAATACATGCTTGGCATACAAATATGGTACTTGCTGCCTGGTAATATGCATGATGATGGTTATTATTATGTTGTTCACCTAATACAGTCCAGTTGGTCTATTAAATAATTTGTGTTCTATGTTTTCTTTAAGGTACTAGAGCAAATCCGTCTGCCTCTCATCAGTCCCTCCTACCTCGACACTGTGATTAAGTCTCTGGATGTGGTGAAAGAATACCAGGGCTGCCAGAGGTTCATCTCTGAGGCCAAGGAGCAGCCCTACTGTAACACAGCACGCCCACGCAGGGCCACAGGTACCCTGCTGAACACATGCATGCATGTTGTTGACAGTGATGATGGTGCAAAAATACATCAAGGTTTTTCTAGTTCATACCGAGACAAATTCCTCCGATGTGTAAATAAATTGGTTTAATTTTCAGGCTTCAGAATCGTTATTGCATCAACATTTCATTACTTTTTTACATTACAATTCAAGCTTTTTTACGTTACATTTGTAAAGTTTTGCACTTTTATAGAAGTCAAAATGCATACCAATGTTCCCCTGGATTCATTCAGTGACTGTTAATTTGGGCTATCATAACATTTCAATAACTCATGTACATGCCTGGTGCTGCCTTGATGTTCTATTTCTCTGTATTAACCACTTCAGCCTTTTTTACTTTGTTGTACGACTAATAGTGAACATAGCAGATCTGCAAGCTCACAATGCATCGCATGGATCATGCATCGCATGGTGACACGTTGTGAACTTGTAAATGAAAGCATCTTTTCAATAAATACATTTGCTCTTGTCTCACCTGCTCCTTCTTTACCACTTGTTGAAGTGATAGTGACGGTGAGAAAAAAGAAAAAAGAATATGGGTCTGACTATGCTGGCAAATTGAAGAGCTTCGATCCCCTGACCAAGCAATGGAAGACTCTAGGACGTCTGCCCTTTGAAGTAGACCGACATGTTGTGGTTGCGTCAGGTGAGTGACTTATTACCTGTAATGGATCCTACTCTTTTTGGAGAGTAAATACGGGCTAAATAGTTAACTATGTGGAGTGCAAAGATAACGATGTAGCCTAGTCCTTCAAAGAAACAAGGCTAACATGCTATATAAATAACATTTAAACAAATGTTATGATTGCCACTTCCCTTCATATAGAACAATGTGATTGTTCGAGGGATACTGGAATCGGGAACGGTGATATATGAGCAGTTTAATTACTGATAGCTCACAGGCAGGGTGTTGTCTAAAAATGTTACCACAAAAATGTTACCTACTGCAGCCAATGGTGATGTTGGTATACTACTGTATAGCCCACAGCTTATGTCACAACACACTGTAACTATTTTGGTGACATTCCGTGAATTTCTTGGCTTGATAAGTGAACCATCACAATAACATAGAAGATGAAGAATATAGAAACCATATGAAGACATTTCAAGTTGTGTATGCATATTAAAATCGTTTCTATTAACAGTCAAGGCATATCTCATTTTTATTCTGCCCTTCTCCCACCAGGCTGTACTCTGTATGTGGCCGGAGGATATAGTCATTCACACTATCAGGAGATTTGGCGCTATGATGTTCACCATAACTCATGGCTGGAGTTGGCTCGCATGAATTTGCCACACATGAGCTTAAGTAAGACTATCAAACTATTGCATTAAAAACACATTATCTCTGGCGTCCCTAATTGGCTATATCACAGGCAAAAATGTAGCCACCAAATAATAATAATAATAATAGTAATAATAATTTTAAAAATATATAATGATATATATGCTAATATATAAGTGTCGTTGCCTCGCTTAACCAAGGATAAGCGCATATGATTAAGGTCATCAGTTATAATCGGTTTAATTTTATTTTTGTCCCTGCACAACTCCACATAGACCTGGTGATGCTGGATGGATATGTGTTTGCAGTAGGTGGCCGAGCGAAGGGAAAGAGTGCAGATCCAATGGAGCGATACGACACCAACACCAACGCCAACACCTGGCAGCTCATGGAGACATGGCAGCTCTTGGCACCGAGTCACAATAACAAAGCCCCTATTGTGGTCGCTCTAGATGGATGGCTCTATTTTATTGGTATGGAACAGGTTTATTCACCTTCAGGTTCAGTCTGCTGGGTTTCATGAGGTTGTGTGTTGTATGTAAAGCATAATGGTTGACTGAAAATGTCTGTTTGTGTGTGTGCTCCTGGGCCCTAGGTGGCGGTGATCCAGATCATCGGAAGTCAAACCTGGTCCAGGTGGCCAAGTACAACCCTGAAACAACTGTATGGACAGAAGTCGCTCCTATGCAGATTCCGCGTGATCAATCATCTGCTTGCGTTCTGAATGGAAAGATCTATGTTTTAGGTATCATACCTGTCATATGATCATACCCAATCATACCCAATTATCAGTGGTGGAAGAATATTTGCCTATTTGAGATGTAGGGAAGTTTGATTGATTGATTGATTGAAATGTGTATTAGGCAAAAGAATGTAAAACAACACAGTTACATTTATAATGCTTTTGTCTAAAAGGTCCGGCCAAAAAAGTCCTTGCGGGCTTGTTTCCGTTGGGGTCCTTGAATTAATTTCATAGACTAGAAGTATATGTAAAAAAAAGTATATGTAAAACCTTCTACTTAAAAAAAGAAGAAGAAAACACTTGAGTAAACGTATTTAGTTCCATAATAGGCTCACTTCAACTTCACTGTAGTTTGGGCACATACATAATAGAGCCCAGTGACAGTCACTATCCTGTTAATTCTTGTGTATCTATAGGTGGTTGGCATGTAACCTGGACCGACAGCGACAGTTGTACTAGATCAATGATGAACACGATGGAGTGTCACAACCCCAAGACCAACCAGTGGACCATGTGTGCCCCCATGCCAGAGCCACTCCGCGAGCCTAGTGTGGCTGTGATGGATGGAAAGCTCTACGTTCTAGGAGGGATGGTGGCCAGCGGCAGGTAAGACACTGCTGTTCTCAATGTTTGCCTGTGAAAAGATGGGTTCTTGTCCACGGCAGACATTTCTCTTATGGCTATCGGTCTCTCTTTGTGTAGCACTAGGTATACCCAGGACATCCAGCGCTACTGTGAAGAGACGGCCACGTGGGAAACTGCGGGGCAGATGCCTGGTCGCTACGGTCCCAGGTGTGTCACTCTGAGACTGAGGAATGATTATGTCATGGTCGATGATGATGATGATGACGATGAAGCATACGATGATGACGATGAATATCGTTCTGATTCAAACGAAGACGATGATGGATGTGGTTATGCAGATGATAGAGCATATGATAATAATATTGGAGGTGGTTATAATGACAATGAAGGAGCATATGGTTATGAGTATGATGAGTATGGTGATATATGATTAAGTACTGGCTGTACTGGGCTAGATTCTAGTAGAATGTGGGATGTTGAACCTCCCTAACCATCATCTTCAGTAGGTGTGTGTGTGTGTGTGTGTGTGTGTGTGTGTGTGTGTGTGTGTGTGTGTGTGTGTGTGTGTGTGTGTGTGTGTGTGTGTGTGTGTGTGTGGGTGTGTGTGTGTGTGTGTGTGTGTGTGTGCGCTCTTGGATTAATGAGCACTGCCTTCCCACATGGACTACTAGATGTACACTTAAAGGAGTAGTTCACCCAAAAAAAAAACGTATTTTCTATCAATTGCACACCCCATGAAGCCTGGAATTCATGGATTTGTATTGTCGCATTCTTAGGCCAATAATTTGATGACCGGGTGTATTTCCGGTAGGAGACACAAAGAATCTACTTTGTGTCTCCTACCGGATACATTAGCCGGTAGGAGACGGGAATCAAATTATTGGCTTAGGAATGCGACACAAAAAAAAATCCATTCATTCAAGGCTTCATGGGGTGTGCAATTGATAGAATATAAGTAATCTTTTGGGTGAACTACTCCTTTAAGTATCATGACAGTTGCCTGTTTAACTGTAATGAATGTGTCACTGTCAATAGTGTGTATTGCTCATTGTATTCACTGTTGATTGACTGTACACAATATATGATCCGTATACCTACTTTGTAGGCAGGCTGACACTGTACACACTCACCCACTCAGGCCGGGGCTACGACCAGGTTTTGTTGGTTAACACTTGGTGTCTGGCATTTTGTCAGACACTAGTTTTATTTTGTATCTTTGTTGTATTCTTGTTTCATGCCCTACTTGCTGCTATGATATCTAAATTCCCCATGGGGATCAATAAAGACTTATCTATCATTGTCATAAATGTTTTTTGATGGATTCCCTTAAAGGTAGTGTAGGTGATATTGTTTAGGCAAAACCTTTTAGGCAAAACCTTTTTTGTGAAAAGGTTGTATCTCTCCCTGCCTCTCCATCTCTTTAATAAATAGAAAATAGATTTTCAGGTGGGTTGCCGATTTCAGCCTGCTCATTTCTTTCTGTCATGACTTCCTGTAGTTCTCTAAACCGATTGGATCAAATTGGTAATGCATTTTCTGTTTTCTAATGAGCTGGAGAGAAAGGGAGCACTACTGAACAAACACTATAGCAATTATGTGGAGCTATGTAACACTTTTTTAACAAAAGAAAACACTTACTGCACCTTGATTTTAATATCCCTGGCTACACGCAGCCCAGTGGCTCCTCCTGAGTTGTGATTTAGACCTGGAACGCCATTACGTAACTATACCTTTCAAGCCGGGAACACCTTTTGGGGTTCTTGTTAGTATGTACAGTAGTATATAGGAACTTTTATTTAATTTTATTTTTCGAATAAATATTTAAAGTTTTTCAGAAAACTTAGGTTAGGATTTAGAAGGCGTTTTTGAAATCGGCTTCAGGTCTAAATCTGTTTGATTGCCTTATATCCATGTTCTGCAGTGATGTGGGCCAACCTGTGGGCTGTGGACCACTGGTGGACTCTGAGATTGCAAGTAGGCCCGCAAATGATTAGCAAAACTCAGATTTCAATGAAAAAAAAAATTATATGTATATGTATATGTGTGTATATATATATATATATATATATATATATATATATGTGTGTATATATTCTTTATTTATTATTAGTTTTTAATGTATTTTTCTTTGAAAAAGTATTTTCATTGTGATGCATATAAATAGGAACCTGCTATGTTAGTTCCATTGTCTAAGTTAAACGGTAATTGAAAATGAGGATTTCAGAACACAAAAGCACTATTAGGAGACAAACCTCTTGCCTACACTTCCAAGGCATTGAGAGTGCATCTGACTATGTAAGTGGCAATCTGTATCTGTTGCTTTTGAAACGTGACGCATTTAAGATACTTAAAGACGGGGTGCCGTGATTTTCAGTGATCCCCCCCCCCCCCCCCCCCCTAAAACATAATCATCAGGTATTATGGTTGTACTAGGAGGAAGATTTTTTTCAAAAAAAAGTGTACAGAAAGTGTTAAAATTATGTTTTTATGTGGGCACGCCTCCAGTTCATTAAGTATACCAGAGGCCTGTTCCTCAAAAGAGAATTAAAGCTTAAGCCTGGCTTTAACACCTATCCTGGCTTAATTTAGCCAGGATTAGGGCTGAATCGGTTCCTCAAAAGCTGAATTAGCTTGAAGATTAGTTTAGCCAGTTCACCCGGGCTAAGTTTAGCCATGAGCCGATTCCTCAAAAGAGAATTGAAGCAATCCTACCTTAGTTACCATGGCAATTTAGCTGTGAAGTTAGCCTGGTCAGGAGCAGGCTAACAGCCAAGCTTACTCAATCCAGTGCCTTGTTCTTCAAGTTTTTCCACAGTTAATTCAACACATGTGTTTGAATATGGACTCATTTTAATGACCTTGCATTCAAATAAAATGAAATAAATACAATCAGATATAATCAAATTAATTATATTACTGAAATAGTGTGTGACCATGAATCATAATTGTTTCACAATGACTCATGGGATGTCATTGTCACTCTGTTAACACTATAGTTCATATTGTTGTTAGATGTTTGATAATATATAACAGATTTTTTTTTTCACTGAATGTAAGTCAATGAGGAGCATATTTTAAATGATCAATTTCTAGTCAATGGAGAAATTATTTTTTATTTCTTGTCCACCTTTGGAGTTACATCATGATGGCAAGGTAACTACACAACCCAAACCTCTACCAAAGTGGTCTTGCAAATGTGGGGTTATTGCGTGTCTCGCCCCCCCCCCCCCACGTCCCCCCCCGTCCCCCTGTCCCCCGCTCATCCCGTCGCGGCCCCCAGTCGCGGTCAACCCCCCGCGGCGTCCCGTCCCGTGCGTCCCGTTGCCGTCCCGTACCGTCGCGCGCGCGCGCACACACACACACACACACACACACACACACACACACACACACACACACACACACACACACACACACACACACACACACACACACACACACTCTGTGTGTGCTTGCAATACCTTGCCAGTGCCACGCTTTCTCCCTGGATCTATTTATTGCGGTCGCGTTTCCTTTCTCGCTTATAATACATTTTAGATTTTACTTCCTTGTATGATTTCATGAGCTGCTGCAATGCAGCTGTTCAGCCACAGAGAGGAACGCCGCTCTGGTTTTGGACTCCATGATTGGTCAAGTTCAAGGATTCTGCTATCGACTTTCATGGTCTTTTATAGAAATACGTGAAGCCTGGCTTCATTATCCTGGCTGGACATAGCCTGGCTTGACAAGGCCTAGCTCGACAAAGTCGCTCCTTTTCAGCCTGGCTTTGCTTCGAGGAACGGAATAAACGAGGCTTATATGGACCCGACTTTGTCAAGTCTGGATTTGGCTTAAGTCCAGGCTTAGTTTATTCACCTTTTGAGGAACAGGCCCCTGATTCTCACCTTAGCACTGCTTGTGTGAACTCAAAATAGTCAGAGAAGACATAAAACACCATAAAAACACCACCAGGGGGCTTAATGAAGTTCTGTCAACCTCATAGACACTTTAAACTAAACACGCTATCGCCAAATGGACTGAATGAAATGCTAGACTTAAGCTAAGTTGAACTTATTTAGTTTTGATCCAATTTGCTGGTTATATGTTTGACTGGGCTGATGTATTTTTATTTAACCACAAGATGGTGCCATATTATTAAAAACAAACAGGTGGCAATGCAGGTGAGGCCTACTATAGGATTATTTAACTTTTATACACCACGTTTGTAGTCTTAGCCCATAAAGTCCCAAATAAGCAATGCAGAAATGATGTGAATTAGCAGTGAACAGTGGTGTAAAGTACATGTAATCAAGTATTGCACTTAAGTACACTTTTGAGGTGTTTTTACTTTACTGGAGTATTTCCAATTTGCAGTACTTTTACTTCCACTCCACAACATCTCGGAGGCAAATATTGTACTTTTTACTCCATACAATTATTTGAAAACTTTAGTTACTAGTTACTTTGTAGGTTTGGATTATTATTACAAAACATACATTAATCACTTTAGCCCTATACTTTGGCTACTTGTAAATAGACAAGCTCACAACGCGTTGCAATGTGACACGTTGTGAGCTTGTAGATCTGCTATTTTCAAAAGCTTTTAATAATATTTTGGTGCCAATGCTTTCATACTTTTACTCAAGTAAATTTTGAATACAATACTTTTACTTGTAACGGAGTATATATTGTGGTATTGATACTTTTATTTGGGTAAAAAACAATTGTACTTCTTCCACCACTGCTCATTAAAACGTGCAAGTTTTGCATTTATTCACCATATTATAAGTAACAGCTGGTAATATGACCCAATAACGCCATACATACATGCTCATACTATACAGTTGATGTAGAAAACTCAACATTGTCTCTGTTCACTTCAGTGTATGTTTGCACAGAGATCTGCAGAGATGGGGATTGCAGAGAGGCAGGTGTTCTTTGCAGGCATGGAGTTGTAGTTAGGTAGAAGGTTTCACATTTAAACATGATGTAGAGCCAACTTAAACTTTATTTACGTATATATCTAGCACATTTACAACGACCAAGGTCAAACCACAGTGCTGCACAAGAACAAATTGAAAAGCAAACAAACAAGAACAGGAGAAATAATTAAAACAAAAATAAATTGAAAGAAGCTAACAAATAAAACATTACAACGGGAATATAAAACAGCATACACAGCATATCAAGAGTATACAATTCAATTTGAAATTTGAAAAAAATCTTTAGCTAATATTTAAAAACTTCCAAGGACTGAGCAGAGTGAATGTGAAGGGGCAGGGTGTTCCAAATTCTGGGACTGGCCACCGCAAAGGTTCGGTCACCTCTGGTCTTGTATTTAGTTCTGGGCACATCCAGGAGCGACTGGCCAGCCGACCTCAGGGCTCTGGCTGGGATGTACTGATTAAGTTCAGATAAATATGTGTGCGGGGGGGGGGGGGGGGGGGGTGCTTTGCATTAAAAGAAGCAAACAAGAAAAATATAATACAATTAAATAAAATGCCTTACAAATTGTTAGAAATTATGTTAAATTAGGTTAAGGAGACGTGTCTTTAAGTGTTGTTTAAAGAATTCAACAGAGCCTGCCTAGTGCCTATCTAGCTAATCTCAGGCACTTGACATGTTGCACGCACACTCCCAGTAGACCAAGGAAGCACCTCTGGCCCAATTTTTTCAAATCGGCTTTTCAAATCGACTCTTGAACCGTATGTCAAACAAAACTAGCAAAAAATGCCAATACGTATGAACTGATCTGATGTGTCCCAAATGTTAATGACACATTGAGGGGCCTCTAAACAACACAGAGCTAAAAGCTATTTCACTTCCACCCATAATGGGCACCACAAATGCTACAAATCACTGTTGGTGCAGAAACATGATTTTCTTCACCAAATTAACCACAAATGCTCTCTCAAACATATTGACACATTGACAGACAGGGTGTGGAAGGAATGTAACAGTAATAAGTTCAGGACTTGCTTTTACACCTACTTTTAAGTGCAGACAAGCTAATCCTTCGCTGTTCATGTCAGAAGGGGTGCAACAGCTAATTGAACCAATCGATTTAATCGATTATGTACTTGATAATAATTTAACAAAATAATTGATTAATAATCTATTCCAATTTTGGAATGTCATTATAGGCTGAAAAGTTGCAAAAGATTTCAAGAATAGCTAACTATTGCCGATCTACAAGCTCTGCTATTTACACAAGTTTTGCACAACACTGTTGTGCGACGATTACGACAAAGTATTATAAAAAACGAAAAAACTAAACACGCTTCTCATTTATCCAATCAATCGAAAACATAATCAATAGAATAATCGCTAAGAAACTGACTGATAATCGCAGCTCTACGTGTCAGTGTGTGCGGCTGCATCCATGCTCCATCGGGACGGTTTGAGTCAGGGCAGGATTGTAGGACCCAAGTGCAGAGAGAGACAGAGGCCAACAGGTTGGTTTAACGGGTTTATTAACTAAAGACAGGAACACAAACAAGGAACTGAACTCAAGATCTAACTACACGTAACAAGAGACAATGAACAAGCAAGGGCAAGGTGCAAACACAGGGCTTAAATAGACAGGGAAATAATAAGACACAGGTGAACTGAACAGACAATCAACACTGGGATAGGCTGAGGGACTAAGAGGACACAGGAGGAGAACATGACTAATCACAAGACCGGTTAGACAGGCAGGTACAGAACTACAGGGGCAGACAGGAAGGCATAGAATACTACAAAATAAAGGTACACAACAGCATGGCAAAAACAACAGAGTGACATAATAACAAGACTAGGTGCAGAACAGAACAAAGGAACAGAAAGGAACATAGTCCAAGACCTTATAAGGGCAGGAAGGTCTACATAATAAAGTCACAGTCCACGGTCCGAGGAGCGGACCGTGACACATCGTCTCAATGCTTTTGTTCTCTCAGCATCCCTATTCTCGCCAGGGCCTTGTCCACACTGGGGATCAGCTTTTCATTAAACTCCCACAGCCTGGTGTCAATGCGCATGTTCTCTTTGGACACGCAGATCTGGTTGTAACTGGGTGGTATGGTGTGTGTTTTCAAGCAACCCCGGACGTGCATAACCAATCCCATATCTGGAGGGACCAGGAATGTATTCCCGAAGTTCTTCAGCACTTTGTGCACTGATGTCTGCTGCACCATCCTTGGCTGAACTATCATCTTGTGTTGCACTTCCCATTGGTTTTTCTCCATTCCATATTTTCTATAGATGTGCTCCAGAATATTTATTCCCGGCACCCCTTCCCATTGGGGCAGGTGGAACTTTGCGCCGGGATCCACATGGTCAGTTGGAAATAAGTGCATCTGAAAGAGGAACACCCCCACCTTTGGGTTTTGCTGTTGGAGCTGGCTCATCAGAGAGATTAGACTGTTTTGATGGTACGGTACTATAATCTCATCTATGTCGTGCAACAGGATATAGCGCGAGCGGTCCATGTATCTGTAGACGCAGTCGTTGAGTGTGGTCAGCTGGCCGTAGTAGTGCAGGTCCCCCGCTCCATGCTCGAGATACTTCCATCCCTTCGATGGTTTGAGGTGCTTGTCCACGGGCCAGGGAACTATCTCTACGAAACCCTCCTGGCTGTAGCTGTGCAGTAAGCGGTCAAGATCTGGACCACAGCTGGTGTTGTAGACCACCACCCTGTCCACGCCCAGCAGTCGGTACATCTCTAGGGCCTGTGTGAACTGAAGCACGTTGTTGTAGTCTCCGAACAAGGTGGGGATGCACACTGTGAAGTCAAACTGGGGCTTTATCGCCTCTGTCCCGCCGCTCTCCTGGTTACCTACAGTGGTGGAAAGTAACATAATACATTTATCGTAAGTAAATTATCTATTTACTTGAGTAGCCTATTTGTAGCATATTTGTTTTTTTGATCGATACTTGTGACTTTCACTCCACTGTATTTCTAGGATGTGAAAATGTACATTATGAATTAACCATTCAAGCCCTATTTCAAAGATAGTGAAAATAGCATATCTACAAGCTCAACGCAGCACAATTAGACACTTTGTGAGCGTGTAAACAGTGCATTTATAAAGCGCCTTTATCCAAAGGGCTTTACACACCAAAAGCGGAGGAAACCATTCAAGGCACCAACCTGCTCATCAGGAGCAGTTGGGGGTTCAGTGTCTTGCTCAAGGACACTTGGGGGAGCCCGGGATCGAACTGCATGGGAACCTTACGTTTCCCAAGAGGCCGCTCTACCTCCTGAGCCACTGCCACCCCAGATCGTAGAGAAATAATATGCTATTTCCATTATTTTTTTTATATTGGCATTTATTTTTAGCCGCATGCGCTAGCGAGCGGCTCTGTATACAGCACCAGTCGTAGTCCGCCACCCGAGTGAAAAGTCACGACACCTAGAGTCAAAAGTGTCGACACCTAAGTCTCATTGGCTGTCCTGGCTGTCCATCACACTTCCCCCCGTTTAAGCTCCCCTTTTAAGCCAATGGGGAGACGAAAATGTAATGGACACGTTAGTCAACGAATTAGACGAGACGAAAATGTTAGGGCGGGACGAATGGAGAAGAGATCCAATCAGAATTACTCTTTTTGAGGGACTAGTTGGGAATGGATCCAATCAGAACGATCCTCATTGTTAAGTTAGGTTGAACCACCCAGAAGCACACCATATTAGGGGCCAGCATGGACGAACAGAAACCACAACAAGGCAACGCACGGAGTTACACAGCAGAGACAGAGAGAAAGGGAGACAGCTTCAGCCAGGATGGTTAGCCTAAATGCTAGCGTGCTTCATTAGACCTAGTTTGGCTATTAAGTTATTATTTGCCCATGTTCACACTGACTTCAATCTTAGCTATTGTTGGGAAGACCCGCGTGGTGTCACAAAATGTTGCCACTACTTATATAAAAAACATTAGAGCGTTAATTTGCGACGCAATGTTGCCAGGTTTGGCGAGAGAAACAAGTAATCCAAAAAACAAGTAATCAGGTCTATGAAAAGATTGGGGCCAAAAAAGCCTGCAACATGCGGCTTTATTATGACTTTGGTCATACTTGTTTTAACACATCGGGTGCCAGCATTTTTTCATAACAACTTACCGTGGGTGCCAGCATTCTCCCCATTGACTGCGCTTTGCTGTTTAAAGTTTCCGCGTGCGTTACAAGCAAATCCATGCAAAAAAAAGCATCGATTCATGTTCTGCCATGAGCCTGACTACAGCCTGGAACCATAACATTCCCCTCGCGGGTTACAACGGGGGGGGATCGCGCATCGCGCATGACCAGTTTTCCCCACAGGAAACAGATTCGGAGATATAGGCGTTTCAAAGTAGGAAATAGACAGGAAGCGGATGGGGAAAAAAAAAATGTTTCCGGTGAGCGATCTGGCACTTCCTTCACAGGATTACAATGGGTGCTCCCAGAGCTGCTCTAGCCCCGCCCGCGCGGAGAAAAACAAAAAGACTGAAATCACGGTCCAGACCGTGTTCGGCACCGAAGCCTCGGAACCGCCACTATGTAAACACACGGTTCAGACCGTGTTTGGCACCCGATGTGTTAATATCAACATTTCAATACAGCAATGCACTGATATTTTTTTTTAAAAACTTTGTAATTTGTACTTTTGAATACTGAAGCATTTTTAAAAGCATGTGTTTTTGAATACTTATGTATATTTTTAATACACACAAGTACAAATTAACTTATAGTTGAGTAATATTTGACCAGGAGTATCTATGCTTTGACTCAAGTATTTGGGTTGAGTACTTTTCCACCACTAGTTACCTATAGGGAGAAAGATCTGCCGCTGTGCTTCCATGCTATCCGAATGAGTCGACAGGGTGACATGGGTCGCTTTGCAGCCTGCGGGGATCGAACACATGACGTCCATCGTCTCAAAAGGAAAACCGAAACCATCCATGTCCGCGTGGTGTTCAAAGCTAGCAGGAGTGCTGGGGATGGAAAGGTTGCCGCTACAGCAGAAAACACAGTGCATGGTCATGATGGAATCTCTCCTGAATATACCAATGATGCGCAGATCCCAACCTTTCACCCTGCGGTCCATGTAGGCAGAAACCAGCAGGTGCTTGGTGTTATTCAGAGGGGTGATGCTCTGGGTAGAGGTACGGCAGGGGAACATGGTTTGGACCACATGTGGGGTCTTTGGATTCAGATTCAGGATGAGTATGTACGTGAAGATGCCGGCAGTAACCAAGAGGAGGAAGAGGATGAGCCTCAGTTTCCGTTTATTCATCGCGCCGTAGACCGGAAATCGTTCCAAACTTGAATTGAGTTTCTTCTTGTCCCGACACAGTTGTTAAAGATGCAAGGCTTCGCAGTTCTGACGCGTTTAAATACTTCGCCTCGGTGCCGTCCTCTTCTGAATAATAATGTTTTTTTTTGTAGGTGTGCCTGTGCGTGTGCTTATCTGTCCATCTGTCTGTCCACGGCTAATCTTCCAAACCGTAGGACCGGTCAGAAAAAAACGTTGACCTCCCTCAAACACGTCCTGGTTGTGGGATTTCTGAAATTGGAAAATACAAAATTCACCTTCCATGAATCTGTTGAGAATTTTCATAAACATTTAGACCTCTAAATGTTTTGCTAAACTCACACAAATTGGAAAAATATATCTCTGGAGTCCTGTTATCAAGATGTATCAGACCGATTTCTCATAATCCATTCCATGGAATACGATTGACTTCCAAAGTTTGCCGGCCCTGCGGGTAGCCAACCCGTCCTGGCAGATATCTGCGCTCTGAGGAGCACACTTTTCTAGTTAAGTGTTTATTTCTGCATACTTTACATGCTGTTGACTGACTGCTGTTATTCAGCCTTCTTTACATTAGAGAAGAAAATCATTGCATTTCAGTTCATTTCATTACATGACTTGACATTCTTAAGCCAATTTATGCTACGCAGTGTAACGGGGACAGACTCCCGCGTGTTACTCGGCTGATACCGACAGTACCTACAGTACTTAACATGACAAGCAACAAATACTACTGTAAGTAGTACAAGATCACAGCTATGTTCCATTAATCAGTAGATCAGATAATAACTAGAAAAAGTGCTCTAGAACTAGAAACACAGGTCTCCGCCAGGTCAAGTAGGTTATTGTGGGCTAGCAATGTTCGGAATTCACCAATCAGGATGGAATATGACAAATCAAGTCAAGCGATGAAGACGTATCCGTCTTGATCACTTGACTATAGAGATAATGTGTACCGATTTGTGTGATGCTTGGACACAATTTGTAGGAGTAATATAAAAATGTATTGTTTTGCAAAAATCTGCCTCCTGGTGGCGCTATAATAGGGCAATGGCATTTGTTCCTCAACGTAGGGCGAATGTGCGTGCAAAGTTTCACCGCAATCAGACGCTGCGTTCATTATTTGCGGCATTTTGTTCAAGACGGGCCACTCCTGCAAACTTTAGATGTCAATCTTAGCCAATATGGATGGAATATGACAAATTAAACACATACGTCTTGATTACATGATCATAGAGATCATGTGTACCGATTTGTGTGAAATTTGGATAAAATCTGGAGGATTAATATAAAAAAATCCCTCCTGGTGGTGCTATAAAAGGTAGATGTGAACGATGCAGGGCAAAGGTTTTTCCTTGGCCTTTAGGGATTGCGCATACAAAGTTTTACGCAGATCGGTGTAGTTATAGGTAATTATGTGAATCGGCCTGTTATAGCGCCATGGGGCTGATTTGAAAAATTTCAAGTGGCATTTCTTCCTCAGCCTAGTGGGAATGTGCATGAAAATGTCGCGGAAATTGCAAGCTGTGTTCATGATTTGAGACATCTTGTTCAAAACGGAGCACCCCTGAAAACTTTGGAGGCCATTTTTAGCCAATGTGGATAAAATATAAAAAATCTGAAAAAAACTGTTTCGTTTAATGACTATAGAGATACTGTGTACCAATTTGTGTGATGTTTGGACAAAATCTGTAGGAGTACTGTCAATTTTTGTTGTTGTTGCAAAACCCGGCCTCCTGGTGGCACTATAACAGACCCATGTGAAAAAATCTGGGCTGAGGTTCTGCTCTGGCATCCGGGGAGTGTGTGTGCACAGTTTCGCTGCCATATTGCCAACGGTGCTGAAGATTAGTTGTCCACAGACGGAACCACACACACACACACACACACACACACACACAGACAGACAGACAGACAGACAGACAGACAGACAGACAGACAGACAGACAGACAGACAGACAGACAGACAGACAGACAGACACACACACACACACACACACACACACACACACACACACACGCACACACACAGTGGTGGACAGTAATGGACTTGAGTACAGATTCTGAGGATCTGTACTTTACTTGAGTATTAGATTTTATTGATACGTAAAACTCTTACTTGAGTACATTTCCAAGACAAATATTTTTCTTTTACTCGAGTACATTTCTAGGAATGTACTGAGTACTTTTAAGCCCACTCCACATCCACAACAATGTTTCGCCATGCAACTCCTTGCAACATGCGACTACTTGCAACTACTTGCAACCATTAATCCCAATGGCAGTTGCAAGGTGCATTGGTGTGGTTGACCTTAAAACAGTTTTGTTGCAAGGAGTTGTGACGAGTCGCATTGGTGTGACTAGCTCTGCTCCTTGATGCCAGCATTCACACCACAGCCACAACTTCCTCATACGCAATGACTTGCTACAAACTGTACTTTTTGCTCACATGACCGACTTACCCTGTCAACAGCTGAAATGTTTTAGCTGGTTGAAGGAAAAACCATATTAGGTTTTTCCTATTGAAATAATCTAATCGGCACCATATAAGGTTTAGGTACTGAAATGATCTAATCCGGAGGGAGGCGATCCCATATTTGGTGTGTCGGATGGAGCCAAAATTGTATAAATACTGCTGTATATCTCTGTTCTGGGGGGGTTTGGTAGAGAAGCTTGTGTGAGGTGTCACTTGTTTGTGCCTTTTAACCGGGCGACGGACATAGCCTTGCGCGGACTTCTCCCGTTTTAGCTCTCTTAGTTCCTTTTGGCGGCCACACTGCAACAAGGTTGTGGGGAGCGATAGTGGATTCTGCTGTATTCAACTGGGACCTTGGCATTGCCCATAATCTGGTTGAATAAACAGAGAATTTTGTCAGCTCCTAGCATTACCGATTGCTTGGTCGCTTAATCTTAGGCAGCCTTATTGCATGGGAAATGATAGATTATTTCCAGATCTGGTCTGGGGATGTGTTTGTCAATGACCGTGCAGTTCACAGGAATTGAGGAATATTATTCAGATTTAACATTCAAACATGAATTCATGGCATTGCCCGTATCTTGGTTGAATTAAGTTGAATTTGGGGATATTTTTCTGCCTGTGCCAGGCACCTTAGATTTAGGAAATGAGGAGATAGAGCTTAGGGGTCTGTTGTCTGTCTTATCAGAAATTCTGCCTTTTCATACATATATTTGTATTTTTGCTAAAAGCCTGTATTAGCTTGAGTGTTAAATAAAAACCCTTTTCTATGAGAGAAGTTTTAAGAGGATTTCTTCATACGAGCCGTTTGATCTTATCAGCGGACACTTGGGTGAGTGACAAAATATGCAACAGAGGTTACTATAAATAGAAATAGGCATTTTAGAGTGTGTTCTCAGTGACGAGAGGTTAATAGTTTCACAGCTATTTGGTCTGAAGACTTCTCGGCGCGGGGCACGCGCTATCTGGGGTGCAACGGCACTGCTACACTTATTAGGTTTAAATTCATAGGGTTTATACTAGGTTTTGCTGAAACTATCGAGGGTAGTAGAAATTAGGAGTGTTTTAATTTCTTCTATTTTCGTCAGGCCATTACACTCACACTAGCCGTGTTTCTGGCTTCCCCGTCCCCTCACCTCTTTGTTACATCTTGTATGGGTATATAGGAGTAAAAGTATTTAGTTCTGGTTCCTCAGTCATTTCTATGTTTTTATAGGTGTTTCTGAAGGCTTTGTATAACGTCTACAAGTAAGCACATCAGTGCATGCAGTGCAGGTGGTTTCAGAGAGTTACAGTACTTCTCTGAAACAAGAGTTACAAGGTCCTATAAATTCATTGTGAAAACATTACAGCAATTTGTTGATATCAAAATTAAGAAATGTACTTAAGTATATTTAAAAGCAATTACTTTTTTACTCTTACTTGAGTAACAGTTTGACTGAGCTACTTTTACTTATAGTGGAGTAAATTTGACCAAGGAGTATCTGTACTCTTAATCAAGTACTGGGGTCGAGTACCTCGTCCACCTCTGCGCACACACACACACACACACACACACACACACACACACACACACACACACAAACACAGGCACCGCAAGACTGATAAGATCCAAGCTGATTGGGCGAGGGCAAAGTGGCTTTAATCTTTTCCAAAATGGAGGGTCTGATGGTTTCAGTGTTGCAAGCTAATTATGGAGATTTTTATCAGACATGATTGCGTCAGAACGGCCTACACCCTTAGGGCTGGGAACCTTTAGGATTTTACAATTCCAATTTCTTAACGATTCCCTGTTGATGATCCGATTCCCATACTGTATTATTATAAATATAAACTTATAGCAAAACCTGTTCATTTTGCACTATGGTGTAGGCTACCTTTCAATAAACTGAAGTTAAATTACATTCATTCTTTTTTACATTCTTACAACATGTAACATTTTTGTCTTCTGGAGAACCTTTTGTAGAGTGTTGATTTCGTCGACTAAAATTATGATGTGGTTTACCTTTTTTCCTTGACGAAAACGAGATAAAGATGAAATAAAAAAACTAAGCTACGATGACTAAAACTAAGACTAAATATATTGACAATTTCGTCAACAAATAAAAACTAGACTAAAATGTTAGGGGAGAAGAGATCCAGTAGAACTAAAAGACAAGTCATTTTATGTTTGGTTGCATTCGGGTGTTGCGCTCTGAAAATAGCAGATCTACAAGCTCACAACGCGTCGTGAGCTTGTAGATCGGCTATTTTCAGCATGTAACAAAGTGTCAAATCAGCACCGCCAAAGTACATTTTAGTCGACTAAATCAACTATAATCTTATGATATTTAGTCGACTAAAACTAGACAAAAACTAAAACATTTCAGATGACTAAAATATGATTAAAACTAAATGGAATCTTATTCGAAAGACTATGACTAAAACTGAATCAAAATTTGCTGTCAAAATCAACACCGCTTTTGTAACACTGCTCAAAAACATAATTTTCCAAAATGTATTAATCTGCGCAAAGAGTGACTTAGATATTGAGATATGTAAGTAACAAAAGTAAAGATGTGCTTACCATTAATGATCCAGCAGTCATTCATTAGGAATAGAATAAACCATCATTGTAACTTAGGCATACATGATACAGACATGGACATTTCAAGCTAAGCTGTGAGTAGTTTACACAGAACATTTAAGTTGTGTGCAGCTGCTTTCTGTGGTGTAACGGTTAGGTCCTTATATTAAGCATACGTCTTGCCAAACAGTAGCCTACAGGAAACCAAGAAAAGTGAGAGTAGAGACAGTATGTGGCAAGCAACACAGATCAGATTGTTGTTCATTGTTGACTCATTCATTAAAGTTGACGGCTCTTCCCTTGGAACCAGCAATACTAGCCTGTACCGGTATCCCTCGAAGATCTCAGGTGGCTTAATTGTCTAGTATTAACATCCCTTGTCAAATTGTGGACTAACACAGTGTGGAGGGTTTCAGCACCATGCAGGCTCGATATACTGAACCTTGTCCTGGAGAGGTCTGGGGTGACTGAGCCTCAGAGGTGGACAAAGTACTCGACCCCAGTACTTGAGTAAGAGTACAGATACTCTTGGTCAAATTTACTCCACTACAACTAAAAGTATAGCTCAGTCAAAATGTTACTCAAGTAAGAGTAAAAAAGTCATTGCTTTTAAATATATTTAAGTATTCAAAAGTACATGCTTTGAAAAATACTTGAAGTACAAGTAAAAGTAGAAGTATATTTCTTAATTTTTATACAAACAAATTGCTGTAATGTTTTCACAATGACTTTATAGGACCTTGTAACTCTTGTTTCAGAGAAGTACTGTAACTCTCTGAAACCACCTGCACTGCATGCACTGATGTGCTTGCTTGTAGAACCACTATGTTATACAAAGCCTCCAGAAACACCTATAAAAACATAGAAACAACTGAGGAACCAGAAATAAATACTTTCACTCCTATACACCTATACAAGATGTACTGTAACAAAAAGGCGAGCGGAGGGGGAAGCCAGAAACACGGCTAGTGTGATAGCAGAAGTTAGGCCAATTGCATTTTAGGGAAGAAAAATAAATTGCCAACCTAAAGGCAAAACCACACCAATGCAACTAGTCGCAACTCCTTGCAACAAAACCGTTTTAAGGTCAACCGCACCAATGCAACTCCTTGCAACTGCCATTGGGGATAATGGTTGCAAGTAGTTGCATGTTGCAAGGAGTTGCATGGCGAATCATTGGCGTGGATGTGGAGTGGGCTTAAAAGTACTCAGTACTTTTCAGCCTTCCTACAAATGTGCTCGAGTAAAAGTAGACTACTTGTCTTGGAAATGTACTCAAGTAAGAGCATTAAGGATCAAAAAATGTAATACTCAAGTAAAGTACAGATCCTCAGAACCTGTACTCAAGTAAAGTACTCAAGTACATTTACTCCGTTGCAGCAAGCACCATAGAACAGTGGTTCTCAACCTGTGGGCCGGGACCCTCAAGGGGGTCCCCACATGATTTTGGGGGGGTCCCCAGGTGACAGTGAAGTGACAATTTAAGTAACCCTTTTCATACAAGAAAAAACGAACAAAAAAGACCATTACTGCACCAAAAGTATCAACAAACTATACAAAAAAAAAAAACTGGTCAAACATTGGCCAAATTGTCAAATATTATATATCGGCTATATATTTTTAAATAGCCGATCCACAAGCTCACATGAGCTTGTTGATCTGCTAGTTTCACAGTATGTATCTGTGGAACATAGTCAAACAAAATTCAACTCCTACATTCCAAGTGCTTGTCAGGGTGGGGGTCCCCAGTTCAAATATGATTCTTTTGGGGGTTCACGGCCTGAAAAGGTTGGCTACTGCCATAGAACATGCTAGCACCGTTCCTATACAAAAACCACATGCCATTACACTATAAAAGAGAGAGTTTAGCTTTACATACACCACAACAACCATTGTCAGGCTACGTATCCATCAAAAACTCTCTGATAATGTATTAACAGTTTTCAATGACTCCTCCTGTTTTCACTGACTTTCACTATATTTATGAGATCATACAATCACATTAATGGCCCAAGTGTTATGGAAATAAAAACTATTATGCATTGTCATTAAGAAAAACATCATAGCTTTCAGTGCATGATTTTCCATGTCAGGAATATTAAACTCATGACCATCACTACAGTCATGTTAGCAATGATATCATTTATTGACTATTTATATTCGTTTGTATTCAAGAGCATAGTTTTTGTCCCAAGTCTAATACATGTGTCCCTGGCTAGCTTCACAAGGCAGGACCTGGGGCCATCACTGTCCATTTCCCACTTTCAACTGAGGCCTTCTGTTCAGAATAATTCACGGTGTCACGTTGCTGGAAAGTGTTTTGATTACAAATAAGCAGTAGAATGTGTGATATTTGAATAGACGATAGATGTACTCCTAAACATGCTCATTAAGACTAGCCGTTGCAACATTGAAAAACAAAGTGCTTTGCATTAAAAGAAGCAAACAAGAAAAATATAATGAAATGAAATAAAATGCCTTACAAATGGTGAGAAATTATGTTAATGAGCCTGCCTAGTGCCTATCACCTAATCTCAGGAAATGTGCACGCACACTCCCAGTAGACCAAGGAAGAACCTTTGCCCCACATTTTTCAGATCGGCTTTTCAATAAAAAAACGATAAAAAAAATGGTAGCAAAAAATGCAAAAACGTATGAACTGTGTCCCAAATGTTAATGACACATTGAGGGGCCTCTAAACAACACAGATGAGCCAAAAGCAATTTCACTTCCATCCTTAATGGGCACCACAAATGCTACAAATCACTGTTTGGTGCAGAAACATGATTTTCCTCACCAGATTAACCACAAATGCTCTCATGTGTCATGTTGTGACAATGACAGTCAAACACACTGACACATTGACAGACAGGGTGTGGAAGGAATGTGACGGTAATAAGTTCAAGACTTGCTTACGCATACTTTTAAGTGCAGACAAGCTTATCCTTTGCTTTTCATGTCAAAAGGGGTGCAACAGCTAATTGAACCAATCAATTTCATCGATTATACTCGATAATAATTGATTAATAATCTATCCCAATTTTGGCATGTCATTAGAGCAGGGGTCTTCAACGTTTTGAGGCCAAGGACCCCCTAACTGAGAGAGAGATGAAGCAGGGACCCCCTACTCTATATTGTATAAAATTGTGTTTCAGATTAAAGGTTATTTTTTACTTAGTCTGCTCTTTTTGCCCTCTACACCTATAGCCTCTTTGCCAAAAATAGCCGATCTACAAGCTTGTAGATCTGCTATTTTCGGCTAATGTTCCCCCTCAGAAAAGGAATTCTAGGGTTCAAGTGGTTAATGTAAAAAAACGAAATCCTATCACACAAAGATTTGGCGGACCCCCTATAGTAGCTCTGAGGACCCCCTAGGGGTCCCGGACCCCCTGTTGAAGACCCCTGCATTAGAGGCCCGGACCCCCTGTTGAAGACCCCTGCATTAGAGGCTTAAAAGTTGCAAAAGATTTCAAGAATAGCTAACAATTGCCGATCTACAAGCTCTGCTATTTACACAATTTGTGCACAACACAGTTGTGCGACAATTACAACAAAGTATTATAAAAAAAATAAAAAAATAAACACGCTTCTCAATTATCCAATCAATCGAAAACATAATCAATAGAATAATCGCTAAGAAACGAACTGATAATCGCAGCCCTACGTGTCAGTGTGTGCGGCTGCATCCATGCTCCATCGTCTCAATGCTTTTGTTCTCTCAGCATCCCTATTCTCGCCAGGGCCTTGTCCACACTGGGGATCAGCTTTTCATGAAACTCCCACAGCCTGGTGTCAACGCGCATGTTCTCTTTGGACACGCAGATCTGGTTGTAACTGGGTGGTATGGTGTGTGTGATCAAGCAACCCCGGACGTGCATAACCAATCCCATATCTGAAGGGACCTGGAATGTATTCCCGAAGTTCTTCAGCACTTTGTGCACTGATGTCTGCTGCACCATCCTTGGCTGAACTATCATCTTGTATCCCACTTCCCATTGGTGTTTCTCCATTCCATATTTTCTATAGATGTGCTCCAGAATATTTATTCCCGGCACCCCTTCCCACTGGGGCAGGTGGAACTTTGCGCCGGGATCCACATGGTCAGTTGGAAATAAGTGCATCTGAAAGAGGAACACCCCCACCTTTGGGTTTTCCTGTTGGAGCTGACTCATCAGAGAGATTAGACTGTTTTGATGGTAAGGTACTATAATCTCATCTATGTCATGCAACAGGACATAGCGCGAGCGGTCCATGTATCTGTAGACGCAGTCGTTGAGTGTGGTTAACTGGCCGTAGTAGTGCAGGTCCCCCGCTCCATGCTCGAGATACTTCCATCCCTTTGATGGTTTGAGGTGCTTGTCCACGGGCCAGGGAACTATCTCTACGAAACCCTCCTGGCTGTAACTGTGCAGTAAGCGGTCAAGATCTGGACCACAGCTGGTGTTGTAGACCACCACTCTGTCCACGCCCAGCAGTCGGTACATCTCTAGGGCCTGTGTGAACTGAAGCACGTTGTTGTAGTCTCCGTACACGGTGGGGATGCACACTGTGAAGTCAAACTGGGGCTTTATCGGCTCTGTCCCGCCGCTCTGCTGGTTACCTACAGTGGTGGAAAGTAACATAGTACATTTATTGTAAGTAAATTATCTATTTACTTGAGTAGCCTATTTGTAGCATATTCGTTTTTTTGATTGATACTTGTGACTTTCACTCCACTATATTTCTAGGATGGATAAATGCACATTACGAATTAACCATTCAAGCCCTACAGTATGTCAAAGATAGTGAAAATAGCATATCTACAAGCTCAAGGCAGCACAATTAGACACTTTGTGAGCATGTAAATGGTGCATTTATAAAGCGCCTTTATCCAAAGGGCTTTACACACCAAAAGCGGAGGAAACCATTCAAGGCACCAACCTGCTCATCAGGAGCAACTGGGGGTTCAGTGTCTTGCTCAAGGACACTTGGGGAGCCCGGGATCAAACTGCATGGGAACCTTACGTTTCCCAAGAGGCCGCTCTACCTCCTGAGCCACTGCCACCCCAGATCGTAGAGAAATAATATGCTATTTCCATTATTTTTTTTATATTAGCATTTCTTTTTTTAATACCAACATTTCAATACAGCAATGCACTGATATATATATTTTTTAAACTTTGTAATTTGTACTTTTGAATACTGAAGCCTTTTTAAAAGCATGTGTTTTTGAATACTTAGGTATATTTTGAATACACACAAGTACAAATTTGACAGAGCAACTTTAACTTATAGTTGAGTAATATTTGACCAGGAGTATCTATGCTTTGACTCAAGTATTTGGGTTGAGTACCTTTCCACCACTAGTTACCTATAGGGAGAAAGATCTGCCACTGTGCTTCCATGCTATCCGAATGAGTCGACAGGGTGACATGGGTCGCTTTGCAGCCTGCGGGGATCCAACACAGGACGTCCATCGTCTCAAAAGGAAAACCGAAGTCATCCATGTCCGCGTGGTGTTCGAAGCTAGCCGGAGTGCTGGGTATGGAAAGGTTGCCACTACAGCAGAAAACACAGTGCATGGTCATGATGGAATCTCTCCTGAATATACCAATGATGCGCAAATCCCAACCTTTCACCCTGCGGTCCATGTAGGCAGAAATCAGCAGGTGCTTGGTGTTATTCAGAGGGGTGATGCTCTGGGTAGAGGTACGGCAGGGGCTGTACAACAGGGACAGTTGTACAATCGTTTGTTTAGCATCGTTTTGAACAGACTTTACATTTTTTACATTTCTGACTATGTACAGGAAGTATATGAAGATGCACGCAGTAAAGAGGAAGATGAACCACAGTTTTTTTTCATTCATCGCGCCTGTAGACAGGAAATCAAGACTCAAGATGTTGTATGATGTGACGTTTCTTCTTGTCCCGGCACAGTTGTTAAAGATGCAAGGCTTTGCATTTCTGATGCGTTTAAATAGTTCTCCTTAGTGCCGTGTTCTTCTGAATTATTGTTTTTCTTTTTTCTTTTGTAGGTTTGCCTGTGCTTGTGCTTGTCTGTCTATTTGTCTGTCCATCTTCCAAACCGTAGGACCGGTCAGAAAAAACGTTGACTTCCGTCAAACACGTTCTGGTTGTGGGATTTCTGAAATTGAAAAATAAGAACTTTCATAAACAAGACTGCTATGTGGCCAAATAGGACATAGTCGTTTGTCCAAAACTCACACAAATTGGTAAAAATATATCTCTGGAGTCCTGTGATCAAGATGTATCAGACCGATTTCTCATAATCCATTCCATGGAATACGATTGACTTCCAAAGTTTGTGGGCCCTGCGGGTAGCCAACCCATCCTGGCAGATATCTGCGCTCTGAGGAGCACACTTTTCTAGTTAAGTGTTTATTTCTGCATACTTTATATGCTGTTGACTGACTGCTGTTATTCAGCCTTCTTTACATTAGAGAAGAAAATCATTGCATTTCAGTTCATTTCATTACATGACTTGACATTCTTAAGCCAATTTATACTTGGGTGAAAAGGTGTTGTGAAAAAAAAATATTTCCAACTGTAGTGAATATTATACAATGGGTGTGAGTAACACACCTGTTATCATATTGCATGCGTGTGACCTTAGTCAACCTTTAACATGTCTCTGAAAGCCCATGCACCTTTTCTTATTGTAAGCGTAGTAGTGTACTAAATTTAGGGAACTTCACCAAGTTCGTGTCCTCTGAGCTTAGGGAACTTCAGAAAGTTTGCGTCCTCTCTTATCTTAGTCTAATCAATTAGTGTTGAGCAATTTGTGTATAAACATTGACATGTTTGCAGAAGAACACGGTTATCTACAAGGACCAGATGTTCATCTTCCAGCGATATCAACGGGGAGGCCATTTGCACCCTGCAACGCACAAGAGGCTTTAGCGCTTGTGCAAGAAGATGACCACGGCACATCCTACTACCTTAACAGACAGGAAGTCTGTGGGCCTGAGATGCTGCGTGTTCCGCTAACCACCTAACCATGAACTTTTGCACCCCTGATCACAATACACATATAGAGAGGCTTCCTTGATTGTAATCAGTTTAAACCGTCCATTTGAGACCGCCTCAATTGGGATGTTCCACATTGAACTTGTATGTATATATATATGACTGTCTGTCTTTCAATAAAGTAGAACATGTTAACCTTGGACGCTTGTTTGAGACTTAATGTGTTCCCGATCGATCGCTCCTCTTCTTTGCTGCTACAACTGAGACATCACCGGGTATTTTACTATGAACTTCTCTCATCCACATCATCTGACCAGACTTTGAATGACCTAGAGAAAGAAAATCGCTACACCAACAGAAGAAGAAAACCATGTTCAGTTGAAAACACATGTCTTATGATATCCTGGTAAACCACCCAGTCGCAGAATTCAAAGGATGGTTTACCAGGCTAGTCTTATGTCACCTGGCCCTTTTTCAACAAAAGTATAGCGTTCACACAGACCAAGTTGCAGCAACTGAAACTGTATACTCAATTCAGAACACCAACATGACAAGCAACAAATACTACTGTAAGTGGTACAAGATCACAGCTATGTTCCATTAATCAGTAGATCAGATAATAACTAGAAAAAGTGCTCTAGAACTAGAAACACAGGTCTCCGCCAGGTCAGGTAGGTTATTGTGGGCTAGCAATGTTCGGAATTCACCAATCAGGATGGAATATAAAAAATCAAGTCAAGTGATCAAGACGTATCCGTCTTGATCACTTGACTATAGAGATCGTGTGTACCGATTTGGTGGTGCTATAAAAGGTAGATGTGAATTTCTTAATGATTACCTGTTGATGATCCGATTCCCATACTGTATTATTATAAATACAAACTTATAGCAAAAACTGTTCATTTTGCACTATGGTGTACTCTTCAATAATTATATTAATTCTTTTTTACATTCTTGTAACATTTGTGTCTTCTAGAGAACCTTTTGTACAGTGTTGATTTCGTCGACTAAAATTATGACGAAAAATGTTCGTCGACTACCTTTTTTCACAAGTCATTTTATATTTGGTTGCACTCGGGTGATCTACAAGCTCGTGCACAACGCGCTGTGAGCTTGTAGATTTTCAGCATGTAACAAAGTGTAAAATCGGCCATTACGACGCCATCAAGGCACCGCCAAAATACATTTTAATCAACTATAATCTTATGATATTTAGTCGACTAAAACTTGGGAACATAGGACCTAACCTAAACCTAACCCTAACCTTAGTGGGGGAACATAGAACCCGGGGAACATAGGGATGACCCCCTAAAACTAGACTAAAACTAAAACATTTCAGATGACTAAAATATGGCTAAAACTAACTGCTGTCAAAATCAACACTGCTTTTGTAATTTTCCAAAATGCATGAATGCATATATCTGCGCAAAGAGTGACTTAGATATTGAGATATGGACATTATTGCACGCATGGGAAGCCACATCTTGCGTAAAATTCTAGTCCAGAGTGTATTTTATGCCAATTGCTTAGTTAGTCCCTAATTGTAATTATTTTGTAAGGAAATTTGCAGGGCGGTTGTAGTTGTCTTAAACCCCTTTCTAGGAATAATAATAATAAATATAGCTGCAAGCAGCGATAAGCGGGGCCAGGGAATGCAGGAAGAAAAAAGAAAGAAGCAATAATAAGTAATATGCACAATAAGCCATAGGAACATAGAAGACTGAACTTGAGAGAAAGAAAACCATGCAATTAACATGAGCATTTTAAACCCTCACTAACCCTAACCTCAGTAAAACTATGCCTACCCCTAACCTCAAGAAATACTATGCGTAAGCCTAAGAATGCCAAATCATGATCACCTCAACACATCGTCAGGGACAGGGATCGAACCAGTGACCTCAAGACTCATAGGCTGCTTTTCTTCTCATTGAGCTAGAGATAGCGCTGGTAGTGTCTGTTGATATATATAAGTCTTTCCGTCCCTGATGGACCATGCCTCTGTTTTGCTAACTACTCTAGATCAGTGGTTCCCTAACCATCTACCGATAGAGAAATTGTACGTCTCCTCAGAACAGAATCTAGTGAAAGTAGCCGATCTACAAGCTCACAAAACGTTGCTATCTGAAAAGTTGTGAGATTGAAGATCGTCTATTTTCACAATGAAGGGAAATGTCATACATTGAAAAAACATAATCTCAAATAATAATAATAATCAATAATAATAATAATCATTTTATCTTTAACAATTGCAGATGTATTCATTGATACAGTCATGTTGTTTGCAATGCACTTTAACACATTGTGTGCCAGAGGTTTATTAAAATAGGGTACGTTCAGTGCCTGCATATCTTTGATCCACTTACGTTGAGTCAGGACCTGTGTAAGCAAGTTTCACGGCTGTCGGCCAAACGAGGCATGACTTTTGCCTGTTTAAGGTTTGCATTTTCAAAAATTATAGTGCCCCCCTTTGACCAAATATTGAGTAAGATTGGTTTCAGTGATATTTGGAATGACCCTCTACATTACTGCAAAGTTTCAAACAAATGTGAGTCTGCATGTATGTATTAGGGGCAGATGAATAATTGTCATAAAACTGCAATAGTTATCTCCTCCTGGGATTTGTGAGTAATCTACACAAAACATTTTACACTTGATCTTTGGACCAATATCTAAAATCCCAGTTGAAGAGAAGTTTGTAAGTTAAAAAAAATGAAGCTTTTAAGAGCCAATGAATGTTTTTCATATAATTCAAAATGGTGGGAGATCTAAAGGTCAGAGGTCAAAAGTCAGAGGGTGAAAGTTGTTCAGTATGAGGAGACGCATGTGTGTATTGAAGTTTCATGGCTGTAGGTCAAACAGGGCATGAGTTGTACCTGTTCAAAGTTGCCATTTTCAATTGAGTGCTATAGCGCCACCCTTTGACGAATGAGTGTGAGATTTATGTCTTGATAACTTTTCATGACCATCTATCATATGGCCGAGTTTCATAAAAAGCACGGTTGAGCCAGAACTGCGAAAAACGGCAGAAGAAGAAATATAGCTGCAAGCAGCGATAATACGGGGCCAGTGAATGAAGAATGGAGAGAGAGAGAGGGAGAGACAGAGAGAGAGAGAGAGAGAGAGAGAGAGAGAGAGAGAGAGAGAGAGAGAGAGAGAGAGAGAGAGAGAGAGAGAACAGAGGGAGAGACAGAGGGAGAGACAGAGGGAGAGACAGAGACAGACAGACAGCGTGATAGATAGAGAGAGACAGACAGACAGACAGAGAAAGACAAAGTGATATAGAGAGACAGACAGACAGAGACAGACAAATGATAGAGAGAGACAGACAGAGACAGACAAAATGATAGAGAGAGACAGACACACAGAGACAGACAAAGTGATAGAGAGAGGCAGACAGACAGACAGACAGACAGACAGACAGACAGACAGACAAAGTGATAGAGAGAGACAGACAGACAGACACACAAAGTGATAGCAAGAAGCCATTTGGCCAACAGACCTGATCTAGTGAAAAAGGAGATCAGACAGATGACACAGTTTCACGCAAATTGCTCAGAAATCCTGGGTTTAAAGACAGGGTGCCGTGATTTTCAGTGACCCCCCCCCCCCCCCCCCCCTAAAACATAATCATCAGGTATTATGGTTATACTAGGAGGAAGATTTTTTTTCAAAAAAGTGTACAGAAAGTGTTAACATTATGTTTTTATGTGGGCACGCCTCCAGTTCATTAAGTATACCTGGTTCTCCCCTTAGCACCTCCTCCACCACCTTAGCACCACCCACCTGTCCTAATCCCTCCTCATGCCCACACCTGTTAGGGTTATGATAACGAGGGGGAGGGTATATTTTTACTGTGTCATTAAATGGCTGTTTTTCCATTGGCACGTTTGACCCTCAAGGTTTCAGTCTCCAGGAAGAAACTCAAAATAGTCAGAGAAGACATAAAACACCATAAAAAACACCACCAGGGGGCTTAATGAAGTTCTATCAACCTCATAGACACATGAAAAACTGAAAAAGTGCAAAACCATGGCACCACCTCTTTAAGTGTTTTTCAAACTGCTCAAAATTGCGGACAATCTAAGGGCAGAGCTTACTGGTCAAAGTGATGAGTCAAGGCACATGTGTAAGCAAGTTTCACGGCTGCCGGCCAAACGAGGCATGACTTTTGCCTGTTTAAAATTTGCATTTTCAAAAAATTGCTATAGCGCCCCCCTTTGACCAATTGGAGTAAGATTGGTTTCAGTGATATTTGGAATGACCCTCTACATTATTGCAAAGTTTCAAAGAAAACTTTGCAGCAATGTAGAAGTTTGTAAGTAAGCTCTTAACTTACAAACTTCTCTTCAAGTGGGATTTTAGTGTGTATCGAAGTTTCATGGCTGTAGGTCAAACAGGGCATGAGTTGTACCTGTTCAAAGTTGGCATTTTCAATTGAGTGTTATAGCGCCACCCTTTGACGAATGAGTGTGAGAAGTATTTTTTTTTCTCTTTACATTTTTATCCCACGATTTTGTAACCCCTATTTTTTCACCATAGTGCCAATGCCTAAGCATGTAATCCTGGGCACTACCTTCCCTCTGCCAACCTAGGGAGGCCAGGGCCGAGCTCATGCCTCCTTCAATGCATGAGAGCCGTCTGACCTTCTTATCACCTGACAGGGGAGAGTTTCCCTGGTTGGACATAGCGCGTGGAAGGAACACGTTATTCCAACCAGTTCCCTTCCCCTCAATCAGGCGCCCCAGCTGGCCAGGGGGAGGCAGTATAGTGACCAGGATTACTGCATGTTTTTTGTGAGGGTACCTATAGGAGACACGGGGAGAACATGCAAACTCCACACAGAAAGGCCCTTTCGCCAACCCCACCTAGGGTGTGGGCACTGATGACGCGGAGGAGAGAACACGCCCCCAGCGCCCACAGCGTCCCCTGCGGGAATCGAACCCAGGACCTTCTAGCTGTGAGGCAACAGCGCTGAGAAGTATTTCTTGATCGTTTTTCATGACCATCTACCATATGGCCGAGTTTCGTAAAAAGCAACAGCACGGTTAAGCCAGAACTGCCAAAAACGGCAGAAAAAGAAGAATAATGCCAATAACAAGACGAAGCCTGGCTTAAAGCCTGGCCCCGTAATAATGCCAATAACAAGACGGAGCCCTGGGGCCTATTACACAAAAGGGGAATTAAATAAGCCTGGATTTAAGTCAAATCCAGGTTTGACAAAGTCTGGTCCGTACAGCCTGGTTTGAACGCCAAGCCAGGCTGAAAAGGAGCAACTTTGTCGAGCTAGACCTTGTCAAGCCAGGCTGTGTCGAGCCAGGATGGTAAAGCCAGGCTTCAAGTATTCCTGTAAAAGACCATGAAAGTCGATAGCAGAATCCTTGAACTTGACCAATCATGGAGCCCAAAACCAGAGCAGCGTTCTTCTCTGTGGCTGAACAGCAGCACTGCAGCAGCTCATGGAATCATATGAGGAAGTAAAATGTATAGTAATGTTGCCTTGCTAAACTAATGGCCTAAGTCATTTTTTAAAGTTTTTCAGGAAAAATGAAAAACTGATCCAAAACAAACTATATGATATTTCTTAATCATTTCACCCAAAATGTTTATAACAAATTATGACTATTTAAATAGAAATAACACCGTCTGTCAGTTATGTAACATAAGAAATTTAAATAGGTTTAAATAGGATTAAATATGACTTAGGCCAAAAAAAAGAGCAAAAAAATATATATAAAATGGCCTAAATCAGTAAATCATTTGGCTTAAGTCACAAAACCATGTGACTTAGGCCTGAAAAAAGGCCTATTTTGTCCTAAGTCACACTAGGGAGTTAGGCCATTATACTAAAAGGGGAGTGAACAGCATGATCCTTTTCAATTAGGAGATGGGCGAAAGGTGGCAAGAAATCAAAAATAATTTCTCCATTGACTAGATCATTTTGATCATTTAAAATATGCTCCTCATTGACATTGTACAAGAGGCTCTTTTAAGCCTGTAACTAATAATGTCAGACATTTTTATAATCTAAAAAAATATATATATATTATCAAACATCTACAATGTGAACTACACACTATTTCAGTAATATAATTAAATTGATTATATCTAATTGTTATTTGAATGCAGGGTCATTAAAATGTGTCCATGTACAAACATATGTGTTGAATTAACTGTGGAAAAGTCAATGGTTTAAGATTGGAGTCATTGAACTAATAGCTATATCACAAAACTTGAAGAACAAGGCACTGGATTAATTAAGCTTGGCTGCTAACTTCACAGCTAAATTGCCATGGTAACTAAGGTAGGATTGCGTCAATTTTCTTTCTTAGAGAAATGTTCAATATGTAATTCCAAGAAATCCTGTAAGTAACAAAAGTAAAGATGTGCTTACCATTAATGATCCAGCAGTCATTAATTAGGAATAGAATAATCCATCATTGTAATTTAGGCATACGTGATACAGACATGGACATTTCAAGCTAAACTATGAATAGTTTACACAGAACATTTTCTAAAGTTAGTATTAGCCTGCTGGGGCGTGTGTAGCTGCTTTCTGTGGTGTAACGGTCCTTAGAATAAGCGTATGTCATGCGAAACAGTACAGGAAAAGTGAGAGTAGAGACAGGATGTGGCAAGCAACACAGATCAGATTAATGATATGCACTAGTTAGGCTTTGTTTTTGCTTTTGTTGAGCACACAGAGTAAAGAGCCGTCCACACCAAGCAATATAACTAGGCTGTAGGGCATAGCAGTGGCTGCCATTATGTGGTTCCACAGATAGATAGAGAGATAGATAGATACAGTACATTTTTCCCATAGAGATTTCTGAAAATATTTATATTAATTATGTTAAGCCTGGAACCAAGCCAGCCAGGATTGTGGTGAATCATGACCATAAAACATTTGATTCTGCTTGATTCCTGATGTTGTTTAAACCAATGCTTCTCAATAACAATAGACTAAGATTTCCATCTAGGCGGCCAACATTCATGTTCAGTAAACACCTTGTTGTTCATCCTGACTCAGTCATAAAAGTTGACTGCTCTTCCCTTGGAACCAGCAATCCTAGCCTGTACCGGTATCACTCGAACATCTCAGGTGGCTTAATAGTCTAGTATTAACATCCCTTGTCAAATTGTGGTGACTAACACAGTGTGGAGGGTTTCAGCACCAGCAGGCCCGATATACTGAACCTTGTCCTGGAGAGGTCTGGGGTGACTGAGCCTGCAGTGTGGCGCTGTGCAGCAAGCACCATAGAACAGTGGTTCTCAACCTGTGGGTCGGGACCCTCAGGGGGGTCCCCACATGATTTTGGGGGGGTCCCCAGGTGACAGCGAAGTGACAATTTAAGTAACCCTTTTCATACAAGAAAAAACTAACAAAAAAAGACCATTACTGCACCAAAAGTATCAACAAAATATACCAAAAAAAATGGTCAAACGTTGGCCAAATTGTCAAATATAAGAAAGAGGCAATTTTTTAAAATAGCCGATCCACAAGCTCACATGAGCTTGTAGATCTGCTAGTTTCAAAGTGTGTATGTGTGGAACAGAGTCAAACAAAATAATTCTTCAACTCCTACATTCCAAGTGCTTGTCAGGGTCCCCAGTTCAAATATGATTCTTTTGGGGGTTCACAGCCTGAAAAGGTTGAGAACTACTGCCATAGAACATGCTAGCACCGTTCCTATACAAAAAACACATGCCATTACACTATAGCAAAGAGAGAGTTTAGCTTTACATACACCACAACCACCATTATCAGGCTAAGGTATCCATCAAAAACTCTCTGATAATGTATTAACAGTTTTCAATGACTCCTCCTGTTTTCACTGACTTTCACTATATTTATGAGATCATACAATCGCATTAATGGCCCAAGTGTTATGGAAATAAAAACTATTATATGCATTTTCATTAATAAAATGAAATAAAATCCCTTACAAATGGTGAGAAATGATGTTAAATTCTGTTAAAGAGACATGTCTTTAAGTGTTGTTTAAAGAATTCAACAGAGCCTGCCTAGTGCCTATCACCTAATCTCAGGAAAATTTGCACGCACACTCCCAGTAGACCAAGGAAGAACCTTTGCCACACATTTTTCAGATCGGCTTTTCAATAAAAAATAAAATAAATAAAACGTATGAACTGAGTCCCAAATGTTAATGACACACTGACACATTGACAGACAGGCTGTGGAAGGAATGTGACAGTGATAAGTTCAAGACTTGCTTACGCCTACTTTTAAGTGCAGACAAGCTTATCCTTTGCTTTTCATGTCAAAAGGGGTGCAACAGCTAATTGAACCAGTCGATTTAATTTGTCGATTATACTCGATAATAATTGATTAATAATCTATCTATGTCATTAGAGCAGGGGTCTTCAACGTTTTGAGGCCAAGGACCCCCTAACTGAGAGAGAGATGAAGCAGATTAAAGGTTATTTTTTACTTAGTCTGCTCTTTTTTCCCTCTACACCTATAGCCTCTTTGCCAAAAATAGCCGATCTACAAGCTCACAACGCCTCGCGCTGCGAGGCGTTGAGAGCTTGTAGATCTGCTATTTTCGGCTTATGTTCCCCCCTCAGAAAAGGAATTCTAGAGTTCAAGTGGTTAATGTAAAAAAACTAAATCCTATCACACAAAGATTTGGCGGACCCCCTATAGTAGCTCTGAGGACCCCCTAGGGGTCCCCTGCATTAGAGGCTTTAAAGTTGCAAAAGATTTCAAGAATAGCTAACAATTGCCGATCTACAAGCTCTGCTATTTACACCATTTTTACACAACACCGTTGTGCGACGATTACAACAAAGTATTATAAAAAAAGAAAAAACTAAACATGCTTCTCAATTATCCAATCAATCGAAAACATAATCAATAGAATAATCGCTAAGAAACTAACT
Organism: Gymnoscopelus microlampas; assembly: GCF_963454915.1. Taxonomy (NCBI): domain Eukaryota; kingdom Metazoa; phylum Chordata; class Actinopteri; order Myctophiformes; family Myctophidae; genus Gymnoscopelus; species Gymnoscopelus microlampas. The sequence goes on from NC_139951.1 coordinate 11,653,087, forward strand.
GATAATCGCAGTCTGTCTGTGTCAGTGTGTGCGGCTGCATCCATGCTCCATCGTCTCAATGCTTTTGTTCTCTCAGCATCCCTATTCTCGCCAGGGCCTTGTCCACACTGGGGATCAGCTTTTCATGAAACTCCCACAGCCTGGTGTCAACGCGCATGTTCTCTTTGGACACGCAGATCTGGTTGTAACTGGGTGGTATGGTGTGTGTGATCAAGCAACCCCGGACGTGCATAACCAATCCCATATCTGAAGGGACCTGGAATGTATTCCCGAAGTTCTTCAGCACTTTGTGCACTGATGTCTGCTGCACCATCCTTGGCTGAACTATCATCTTGTATCCCACTTCCCATTGGTGTTTCTCCATTCCATATTTTCTATAGATGTGCTCCAGAATATTTATTCCCGGCACCCCTTCCCACTGGGGCAGGTGGAACTTTGCGCCGGGATCCACATGGTCAGTTGGAAATAAGTGCATCTGAAAGAGGAACACCCCCACCTTTGGGTTTTGCTGTTGGAGCTGGCTCATCAGAGAGATTAGACTGTTTTGATGGTAAGGTACTATAATCTCATCTATGTCATGCAACAGGACATAGCGCGAGCGGTCCATGTATCTGTAGACACAGTCGTTGAGTGTGGTCAGCTGGCCGTAGTAGTGCAGGTCCCCCGCTCCATGCTCGAGATACTTCCATCCCTTCGATGGTTTGAGGTGCTTGTCCACGGGCCAGGGAACTATCTCTACGAAACCCTCCTGGCTGTAACTGTGCAGTAAGCGGTCAAGATCTGGACCACAGCTGGTGTTGTAGACCACCACCCTGTCCACGCCCAGCAGTCGGTACATCTCTAGGGCCTGTGTGAACTGAAGCACGTTGTTGTAGTCTCCGTACACGGTGGGGATGCACACTGTGAAGTCAAACTGGGGCTTTATCGCCTCTGTCCCGCCGCTCTCCTGGTTACCTACAGTGGTGGACAGTAACAAAGTACATTTATCATACATCAATTATCTGAGTATTTACTTGAGTAGCCTATTTGTGTTTTTGATTGATGCTTGTGACTTTCACTCCACTAAATTTCAAAGACAAATATTGTACTTTTGACTCCACTATATTTCTAGGATGGGGAAATGTACATTATGAATGCACCACTTAAGCCCTATTTCAAATATAGTGAAGATAGCATATCTACAAGCTCAACGCATCACAATTCAACACGTTGTGAGCTTGTAAATGGTGCATTTATAAGGCGCCTTTATCCAAAGGGCTTTACAATGTGAATTACATTCACACTGCACCGACAGCGGAAGAAACCATTCAAGGCACCAACCTGCTCACCAGGAGCAACTGGGGGTTCAGTGTCTTGCTCAAGGACACTTAGGGGAGCCCGGGATCGAACTGCATGGGAACCTTCCGTTTCCCAAGCGGTTTTAATTTCTACCTCCTGAGCCACTGCCAACACAGATCGTAGTAGATCGTAGTAGAGGTAGATCTGCTATTTCCACATTTTTTTTTAAATATTAGATTTTTTGGAAGATATCAACATTTCAATACAGCACTGATATTAAAAACAATTATTACTTTGTAATTTGTACTTTTGAATACTGAAGCATTTTTAAAAGCATGTGCTTTTGAATACTTAGGTATATTTTTCATACAGACAGAGACAGAGCAACGTTAACTTATAGTTGAGCAATACTTGACCGGGAGTATCTATGCTTTGACTCAAGTATTGGGGTTGAGTAATTTTCCACCACTAGTTACCTATCGGGAGAAAGATCTGCCGCTGTGCTTCCATGCTATCTGAATGAGTCGACAGGGTGACATGGGTCGCTTTGCAGCCGGCGGGGATCCAACACATGACGTCCATAGTCTCAAAAGGAAAACCAAAATCCATCTCTGCGTGGTTTACAAAGCTAGCGGGAGTGCTGGGTATGGAAGGGTTGCCGCTACAGCAGAAAACACAGTGCATGGTCATGATGGAATCTCTCCTGAATATACCGATGATGCGCAGATCCCAACCTTTCACCCTGCGGTCCATGTAGGCAGAAACCAGCAGGTGCTTGGTGTTATTAAGAGGGGTGATGCTCTGGGTAGAGGTACGGCAGGGGCTGTACAACAGGGACAGTTGTACAGTCGTTCGTTTAGCATCGTTTTGAACAGACTTTAGATTTTTTACATTTCTGACTATGTACAGGATGTAAATGAAGATGCCGGCAGTAAAGAGGAGGATGAACAGCAGTTTTTGTTTATTCATTGCGCCCGTAGACAGGAAATCAAGACTCAAGATGGTGTATGACGTGACGTTTCTTCTTGTCCCGGCACAGTTCTTTGCAGTACTGTTGCGTTTAAACAGTTCTCCTCAGTGCCGTCCTCAAGCGTGTGCTTGTGCTTCTCTGTCTATCTGTCTGTCCACGGCTAATCTTCCAAACCGTAGGACCAGTCAGAAATACCGTTGACCTCCCTCAAACACGTCCTGGTTGTGGGATTTCTGAAATTGGAAAATATAAAATTCACTGTCCATGAATCTGTTGAGAACTTTTATAAACATTTAGACCGATATGTGGCCAAATAGGACACGTTTGTCCAAAACTCACACAAATTGGTAAAAACATTTCTCTGGAGTCCTGTGATCAAGATGTATCAGACATATTTTTCATAATCCATTTCACGGACTACGATTGACTTCCAAAGTTTGCGGGCCCTGGGTAGCCAGGGTGCAAAACATAGTCTCGGCCATGCCTTTCGGCCTGGTGGAGACACTACAGTCCCTTCTACCAAAAATACATTATTTTCTATCATAGATAGAAGGGTAACACTTTACTTAGAGATCGGGTCTATGATGCATTATAATCGCAGTTATAGTGCATTATACATTATAAAGCATTATAACAATCGTTGTAAATGTTCATAATCATGTACGACAACTTATAATAATGTTTATAACGTATTATAAGTGCTGGTCATGCATTATAAGCTCAGTGGAACAGCACATTATAACTACCTAAACTTACTTAGTTATAAAGTGTCTTTGTTTTAAGTTTGTTATGCATAATTGTAAACATTTATAACGAGTGTTATGAAGCATTATAATGCAATACATGTGATTATAATGCATTATAGACCCGACCTTTAAGTAAAGTGTTACCTGGTAGTTATGTTTTGTTCCACTGGGTTTAGAATGCATTTTGACCAGCACTTATACATTATATTATAAGTTATAATACTTCATAAACCTTGTTATAAGTTGTTATGCATGATTATAAGCATTTATAACAATGCATTATAAGTGCATTCAAAATGTGGTTATAACACATTATAGACCCGACCTTATAAAGATCACTCGACTATAGTTTGTTTTCTCTATAGTGAAGCATATAGAGAAGCGAAGATTTTTTTTTTTCTAATTCCGACGATGACCAGAATCACATATCAATATGTCAAAAAATGTAATAAAACCTGTTTGTTGACTAATCATATCATAAAGTACAAGTTGCTCTTAATTTGAAATCCGCCCCGTTTTAAAGGGAAATTATTTCTGTTGAGGCCAAGCCATCATGGTCGAATGTTAACAAATGCACATGAATTAATGATGGAGTAAATGCGAGTCGACTCAAAATCTGTCCCCCTCAGTTCAAAACTGTCCTCTGCGGCTGCGCCACTGGAACACACACATTTCAACTTAATGTAAACAGCATGAAAATGCCAGTTCTAGTCACAGCACTACTACTGGTTTTAGTAAAAGCAGTAGGAAACTTACGAGACAGGTGCTTCATATATCCTCATCTGAAAACTCACGCCGTAGAATGTGTGCAAGCAGCTGGTGGAGGAAATTGAAAACTGAACAAATGGTTTGATGGCCTCTGTCAAACTTACAATTTCAATTTAAGCATTTAGCAGACACTCTTATCCAGAGCGACATAGCAAGGTAAACGCATACTACATTTGACTCTTGGGTCGCCTGATATTGATCAATGTCTACACATCTACGATTGGAGCAGCGTCAGCCGCGTGACAATATTTCTGAGCATATTAGCAGCATCCACTGAGCTGCGTGATTTGATTTATTTGATTTGCACAACAATTTATATATACATAATATGCATGATATGATAGTTCTTCTTTTTTTTTGTGGTTTGCTGTTTGCACAGGGCAGTGTGAACTGCCCTGTGCAAACAGCAGGGTGTTTTGTCAGCCACTGCTACCAGGGCGTGGAGCACTGTGTTGCCAATGGTAATACGCCTGGGTCACGTCTGCTGTTTGATGTACATTGTCCAACAGGAAGTTCACCATCTCAGGCTGATTGGAAAATGCTGCATGCAGTGTATTTACTTTCCTAAAACAAGAGATAGTGGAACATAATCTAGACTGTCTCTACCCACTCGGTTACTGAGTCCCTCTATGAAGTTCACACTTTTAGAGCATATCCTTGGTCATAATGAAGATTTCATGAAAAATAGATGAACCCCCCAAAAAGTCCCTAAAAGTCCAATCTTAATTACTTCCTGTCAAACAAAAACATAATGCATGATTACATCAGCAAGCCCTTACATCTAGTCATGAATCATGAATGATAGGGGCAAGGCCAAGTCGGTAGCGCTGTCGCCTCACAGCTCGAAGGTCCTGCGTTTTGACGCTGTGGGCGCTGGAGGCGTTTTCTCTCCTCCGCGTCATCAGTGCCCATACCCTAGGTGGGGTTGGCGAAAGGGCCTTTCTGTGTGGAGTTTGCATGTTCTCCCCGTGTCCCCTATGGTAGGTACCCTCACAAAAACATGCAGTTAATCCTGGTCTCTATACTGTCTCCCCCTGGTCAGCCGGGGGGCCTGATGGAGGGGAAAGGAACTGGTTGGAAATAACGTGTTCCTTCCATGCGCTATGCTCTACCGGGGAAACTCCAGCCTGTCAGGTGATAAGAAGCGGCCTGCTCACTCCTCATGCACTGAAGGAAGCATATTGAGCTCAGTTCGGGGCTCTCCCCAGGCTGGCAGAGGGAGAGTAGTGCCCAGGATTACAGCTTAGGCTATTTACTTTTACGGAGCAGAAGCGTAAACAAATGAAACCATTTTTTTCGGAGTGGCTCTGCAGTTGTCTGTGTGTGTGTGTGTGTGTGTGTGTGTGTGTGTGTGTGTGTGTGTGTGTGTGTGCGTGCGTGCGTGCGTGCGTGCGTGCGTGCGTGCGTGCGTGCGTGCGTGCGTGCGTGCGTGCGTGCGTGTGTGTTTCCCATCACACTATCTCTATGCGCTGTTGTTTCCTCAGCTGTTTGGGTTTGGCTTTTCTCAGTGTATAGCTGCGATCCTTGAAGAAGCCATGTCTTCTTTTATCTGTTGGGACAATGGCAGGCGATGAGTGCAACAGCCTACATTATAACTAATATGAATACAGTAACGGCAGTCATATATCTGATTGATTGATTTAATTTTAGTAGTCATTATCAAGGTATGCTGTATTAGTATCTGGCTGAAAATAGTGACAGGTTTTGGTACATTTTCAGTTTCATCATCAGTTTGGGAACCACTGGTTTAGATAACTCTATGGAGAGTGACACGGATACAGTCTGATAGACGGGGCAGCGGGATGCATCAAGGTACAAATAGCAGCAGCGACCACACATTATGCCTACTGTGTGGAAATTCATAATGTATAATAATATGTATATATACAGCTATCCAAAAAAAAAGAAAAAAGGATCTTGTATTTCATTATTCATTACAATCATGTTAACATAATGGGGTGTCTTGTTCACCTTGGCTGGCATTCCAAGCGACTGGTTCCTCTCTGGAAATCCCCACATTACTGTTCCACACTTTCCAATCCACCTCTTCCACTCTGCAGCAGAGATGAACACCAGAAATGAAATAATTAATTAATCAATTGAGTCCCCTTTAGTTTATTTCACTATTAGGAGCAGTGGGGGTGTTTTGATGTATTGATTGATTGTATATACTTTATTTTTAAGATGCAGGCAGTGAACGAGTTAAAAACATGCCAAAGGGATGACACAAAAAGCCAGAGTCCATTGTGGTCCATCAAACATTCAACACTCAAACAACTAGACAAAACAACAGTGCAACAAAAACAACTACACAACAAGTTAGAAAATCAACATAATGTACAGATTAAATTCATGAGACTGACATGGTGAGAATTTACACCATGGCAATGACAATATTGCTGACTCCATGTTGTTGGAAGGGATAATGGACAGGGGTTCATATTACAGTGTCGTACATTATCCCTACTTACAAACAAATCCATCCTCGATCCACGAGTTGGTGTCGGCTAGTCCGCACTCTTGCATCACACTTACAAACAAAATGATTAACTTGACATGAAATATGAATTTAGAAATAATAGTATTACTGTAGCTTACTAGCTTCTGCTGAAGATATAATAATTTAAAAATATTCGTTTTTTTTATATAAATACACATAAATACATATACGTCATAGTCATAGTATTAATAATGTCTATTGTTAATGGTATTGTTTGTTTATTGTGTAGTAGTGTTTTGTACCTCTGTTTTTTGTACATCTAACCTGAAACAACGTCGATTGTCTTCGTTTCCTTCCTTGCTTCCCAGCTTGACGTCGACTCCACAGCGAAGGCGGCTCTTCAGACAGGCTGGCAGACCACGCTCCAGGTCCAGGGTGGCGATGGCTCTCTGGGACGATCAAAGACAAAACCATAGAGGTGACACGCGTCATTCCGGAATGGTATCACGGTGGCAGCCAGCATACCCGAGTCCAGTTCTGATCTCACTGTAATTCTAACCTGCAGCATGGTGAAAAAAAGGTTTGTCTATAAAATCCTTGCATATATCTTCAACCAATATATCGGTTCAGAATTTATTTTCTTCAAACTACAGTATTATAGCTACCAAAAAATATTCAGGAGTTTATACTTTCTTGGTCTACTGGCAGTGTGCAGAGAATTTTAATAGACACAGAAACTTGGGGCACGTACATACTGTAGGCTACATGCAACACTCTTCTAGGTGGTGTGCATTCTGCATGTTTGATCTTTTCACAACGTCAACATTTCAGGGAGAAATACACAGAGGACATACTGTATTCTTTGCCATACTATATTGATCTCCATGCAACAGCCAAAGTTTCCCTTTAACCACTTAAACCCTTTATACATATTGACCAGAGTCCCTGTGGGCTCTATAGGCCCCCTGTCATGTCTAAATATAGATTAGGGAAGCTAGGGTTTACGTGGTTAAGATAATGGGTAAATGCTGAATAATTGAAAGTGCTTACTGCTTAGTGCTGTTTCTTTTTCTATGTGCATTTAAATGATTTCACTCAGTGAAACACAATAAAGCCTGTTAACCACTTTGACCATATATACTTCATTGACTGGGACCCCCGGGCTCCGTACTTGGTCCCATCCTTTTTTCCCTAGCTCTTGTGCGGAACCATAAGCTCACAACTAGCTAAAACCAAAGGAGCAGAAGCTATTTATAGAATTGACGTCAAGTTTTTTTGTATTACTTTTAACCCTTTAAGACCTGGCTGGAACGCGTCTGTGTCATTTCTTGATTTGAGCTGAAAAGCATTATTTTACACTTTGGCTATTCAAAAATAGCAGATATACAAGCTCATAGCACGGCACCGAGTGCCGCGCTATGAGCTTGTAGATCTGCTATTTTTGAAAAATCGTGAAAATGTGTGCAAATCTTTGAATATAAATATTTTTCACACGCACGCACGCACGCACGCACGCACAGACAGCACCTGTAATCTCCAGATGCTGGTGCTCTCCTCTGTGGTTTTCTCCACCGTCTTGCTCATCAGAGCGATGAGCATGTTGAGCAGCAGGATGAAGGTGAGGATGATGTAGATGATGAGGAGGATGTAGAATATTACGTTGTCATAGGAACTTTTACCATGGCTACAAGGACAGCACAATGTACACACAAATACGTCACAGTTACAATGTTATATTCATGTGCTCTGTAGGAGAAATAGAAATACTGCTTCTAATCAGAGACATAGCGTTCACGAGGTTGGGATGGACAGACAGATGGATGGATGGGCGGACGGACCGACGGACGGACAGAAAAAATACTTTTACGTGTCAACTTCGACTTCAAACTTTCTTACATCATTTTAAGTTCAAGTTTATTGTCATTCATCCATGGCTGAAGGAAATGTCATTTCACACAAAAAAAAAAACGATATCAAAAAAGAAAACCCTCATACTATAAAGAAAACACAGGCAAAAGGTGTGTGGCATGGTGTGGCTATTTTTACCAGTTCAATCCTAGTACTTTACTTAGTTAATGCACATTGTTGTGAGCTTGTAGCCATTTTTGCCAAATATTTGACCATTTTCGCATAATGTTTGCCTATTTTTGCCAAATGTTTGCCTATTTTCGCCGATTGTTTACCCATTTTGCAGAATATTTTCAAATTTTGGCCGAATGTTTGCCTATTATAGCATGCCCAGATTAAAGATGCCAGGATTGACGTGATGAAAATGGTGTGTGTTGAACAGCCAAATGATTGACAAAATAAAACGGATAAACAGTGGGTGAAACTCACATACCTCTCTGCAAACTCCACTTCTCCTATGCCGATGGCGAACTTGAAGAGCTCCAGCATGGTGAAGGGGATGCTCTGGAAGGAAGCCCGCTGGCAGCCATTAGCCTCTGAGGCGTCCACCTTTGTGAAGAAGGTCCTCGACCTGCTCATATTTGGACTGGTTACACTTACACTGGTTGACACTGGGTCCATGAGCAGGGCCACAATCGCTGTGGAGCGCATAGTATAGTGAAGAAAGAGAAGACTGTATGTGTCAGAATTATATGCAATAATTGGCCAAAAAATATATTCGAAACTACCGTATATCTTGGTCTGTTAAAATATCATATCACAATATATTATACAGTACACTATTAACTCCTGTCAAGGTGATTTGAAATATGTAATGTTATTGATTTAAGAGAACTCTATTATATATACTATATGATATATTCTGCTCTATGGATATCTTTCCCCCACAACAGCTGCTTTGTGAGTCTCACTTAACACCTGAAGTTTCCTGCTGCCATGTGGTGTTGTCAAATAACAGAAGGGTGTTAACTTGAGTTGGATTGTTGATAAGCACCCATTGTGGTAGATCATTATCTTCCCTATAGCTGCTGCTGTTTGGGCCTGAGGGCGTGTGTACAGTATGACCTCAGTTGAGCCTGTATGTTGCATTAAGACGTGTACGTTGGCTCCACTGTATTCGAATACCTTCAAATCTGTCATACTTTGAAATCTGAAATTGTTGTCTTTGCCTCATTGTGTATCTATGTTTTGAGCACCCAGTGTACAGATTCTTCATTAACACTCCCTTTCATGACAGAAGAGTATATTTAAAGGGTTAGTTGAGAATTATATTGTGTAGAGTTCAATATTGTACTTCCCAAGGTACTGAACAAATAGTTTAAATCAGAATCAGTTACTGAGACATGCCCACTGCAGCTTGGTAATGTGTTGAGCTGTTGATTAAAGAAGGGGTATACAGTTTGTATTTGACCAGTATCTTGGGATGTTAAACCTAAATATACATCTCTGAACTAACTGTTTAATAACTGATCAAGCATATAGTGGAAGTCATGGGGGTTTCACTTCAGACTTATTGTGTTAGATTAATTTTGATTTGGTGTGTTAGGTTAATTTTATTAGTGAAAGGAGAGCAGAGGCACCTGCTGAGAAGCCAAAGAGGAAGACCATGTAGACAAAGAGAAAGGGCAAGATTTCTTCTACCAGAACCTGAGAGGGAAGAGAGGAGACAGACTGGTGAACATTGTTATCCTAATGACCTTTAAACACACACACACACACACACACACACACACACACACACACACACACACACACACACACACACACACACACACACACACACACACACACACACACACACACACACACACACACACACACACACACTAGCTAAAAGTGCTGTAGTAGTAGACCAGGAGAACCCTCTTGTCACAATGTTCTTCCAGCACCTTGTAGTTTCAGTTATCTATACAGTATATCTATGTTTATACTCTGTTCTATAACAACACTGTTAGTCTGTTCTATGAACATGTTCTGTAGAGTATGTTATGTAGAGTGTGTTTTGTTAAGGCCGTGACAGACTGAAAGCGTCACTGACACAAGTGCAGTGGTGGAAAAAGTACTCAAATTTTCTACTTAAATAAAAGTATAGTATAGGCCAATTTTTTTATAGGGCTGAAGTGGGTATGTTTTGTAATAATAATCAAAATCTACAAAGTAAATAAAGTTTTCAAAAAATTGTAGTGGAGTAAAAGTATAATATTTGCCTCTGAGATGTAGTGGAGTAGAAGTGAAAGTACAGAAAATTGGAAATACTCCAGTATAGTAAAAAAATACCTCAAAATTGTACTTGAGTACAGTACTTCAGTAAATGTACTTAGTTACTTTACACCACTGCACAAGTGTCACTGACGTGCGTCAAGAGAAAACAAAAAAAATCGAATAAAAATAGGTTAACTCTTATGGGGGTGGGGGGTATCCCGTAATTTTCCTCTATACCTTCTGGATCAGGACACTGTACACCCCCATGTGCTTGTGCCCCCTGAAGAAGTAGAGCAGGTTGACCCAGCCGAGCAGCAGGCTGAGAACCAGCAAACCCAGGTACTCCACCTCGCCAGCCAGATACAGGGCAGCACACACCAGGAAGAACACACCCTGCACACAGCTACACACAATAAACATTTGAATAAAAAAAAATAAAGGACGCCCAGTTTGGTATGCATTAAAGGGATAGTTCACCCAAAAATATATATTTTTTTCTATTGTTAGTCACCTCATGGAGACTTTAATTCATGGATATTTTTATGTTTTTGTCGCATTCCTAAGCCAATAATTTGATGACCAACGGACCGGTAGGCAGCGGTTCCGGTAGGAGACACAAAGGAGACTCTTTGTGTCTCCTACTGGAACCACTGACAGTCATCAAATTATTGGCTTAGGAATGCGACAAAAACAAAAAAATATCCATGAATTAAAGTCTCCATGGGGTGACTAATCGATAAAAAAAAAAAAAAATTGGGGGTGAACTATCCCTTTAAGGCCACTGGCCTCCATAACTCTGAGTTATGGAGGCCTTACGGGTCCATTTGGTTCCATTTGTACACTCTCTGAGTTACAGAAGGGTCCTATTTGGTTCCTAACTATCAATCATTTAGCTGAGGACGACCTGGAACCCCCTCAATGACCCCCGGGGGTCCCTGGACGCTACTTTGAGAACCAGTGGAATAGAATCATAAAGAATAGAATAGGATGAAAGGGAGTAGAATAGAACAGAATATAGAAAAGGAAAATAACTGAATAGAAAGAAAGATAACTTACAACAGCACGTCATAGTAGCCGTCAATCAGCAACGTCTGCAGCTTGGGTCGCTTTCTCACCAAGTCAAGTATCTGGGGACCACAAGAGGAAATATAAGACCTTTAAAAAGACTTCAATATTTGTATTATATCTAGCCTCATCGGCACAGTACAAGAATCCAGGAAATAGAGCGTAGAGAGAGGATATGGCATGCAACGGAGATCACATGATGTCCAAGCACTAGACTAGATATGTTAATTTCAGTACATATACTGTACAGTAAGCACATAAATTTGAATGTTACAGGTTAAATTCCCCTTGCAGTCACGTAATTGCTTCAGAAGTCCTTGAACAAGACAGGTCATCTTTTTTTAGTCACTGTGGTGTCAGTAGAATGTATGTTTTTTTCTCCATTAATAGCTATTTTTTCAATTTGTACCATGTGGTCAGATGACATGAAATAGACTGCATGGATTGGCCACTATTGACCTTTTTTTCCCCTTTTTACCGGATAGGACAAAAGTCAGGAAATCCTCTGATTTTGAATCGTATACTGAAGTTAAAGATCGTCTCCAACTTCTTCAAAATGTATAAAAGCACAGAAGTAAGCAAACATGAGAGGCAAGGGCTGCCACACTTTGTTTGTAGATCAGCAGCAAATAGCCCAAATCAGGGAAGTCTAAATGCAAAACTTGTCCATACTGTACCCCTCTGATGACAAAGTAGAAGGAAGCCAGTGTTATCAGAAGTTGACCTGAAATGTACAGGTATCCATCTGATGAGTGCTCAATAGGGAACGGAGGCTGGGGACCAGATAACGGGAAATCAGTGTCAACAGAAATCTGGATCAAGCTATAGAGCAATACTTTGAGATACAACCACATTTAATTTAATCTAATACATCTCTTAGATCATTTGTAGATCGGAGAACAGTAGGATTGACTGGAGAGAACAGGTAAAGTGAAAAGCTATACATGGATAAATCAGTAATCATTATTTTGATTAAACAAATCCAGCTACACTTGCATGGGGAGCCCCTTCATCGGTGACAAGCTTTCACTGATTGGCAAGCTAACTTTATGGAACAAAATATTTTGAGATGGGGGTCCGTGGACAAATACATAATCATTTTGGGTGGTCCTTGACATGAAAAAGTTTGAGAACCACTGACATACAGTATAGCAACATACGGTATTTTTTAAGACATTTGTAGAATCGCCAGAAGAAAAGATTTGAGTCACAAATATTCGTTTAAAAAAAAATATATATATAAGATTTTTCAAAAATATTCAAGATTTTTCAAAAACAGCAGATCTACAAGCTCACAGCGCGGCACTCGGTGCCGCGCTATGAGCTTGTATATCTGCTATTTTTGAATAGCCAAAGTATAAAATAGTTATTTAAGATGCGTTCCCGGTCTCAACGGGTCAATACAAGACACTAAGTTATGTATAAACAATGTCCTATATATATGTAGTAGCCTATTACTGTTTACAACTCTGTGTACCCACCTTGTCATCCATCTTGTTGAAGGCCACAATGGTGAACACAGCCAGGTAGATGAGGTAAACCAGGATGTGGAACAGGAAGACCCGCCCGGCGAAGCGGTTCCACTTGTCCTCCAGCAGGCCACTGAGCGGTTCCACCTCTAACATCTTAGGACGGTTCTGATAAACCACAATAACAGAACCTCAACGAACGGAAGGAACTTCCACATGCATTCATATCTGTCTGTGGTTTATTTAACAGCTAGAATTTATATATTGTTTTCACTTTCCTTAGCAGTGAAATGATTAACCCATTTAGACCGGGAAATAATCTGTGTCATTTCTAGATTTCTTTGGCTATTCAAAAATAGCAGATATACAAGCTCATGGGGCAGCACCGAGTGCCACGCTATGAGCTTGTAGATCTGCTATTTTTGAAAAATCGTGAAAATGTGTGCAAATCTTTGAATATACATTTTTAAAGCAAACATTTGTAACTCAAATCTTTGCTTCTGGGGATTCTACAAAAGTCTTTTAAATCCTAACAGTTTTCTGAAAAAACATATGTTGCTATAATATCAGTGGTGCTCAAACTTTTTCATATTAGATATACCAGATATACAAGCTATGAGCTTGTATATCTGGTATATCTAATGTTACTTCCGACAAATTAGTTACATTTTCGCCAGAAACAGTTTCAAATATGAGTGACTGACTATCATAAACGATACAGAGACTCCTCCCTGACAATATCGCCAAGACAGTTTGTTTATTTTTGGACCACAATTCTTATGAGAGACGATTCTAAGATGACCCAATGTTATTCTCCATAGTGAAATTACTTTACGAACCAGGGGATGAACAAGTGACGTCAGGACTGCTGTACTCTATACTCACGGGGATGTCGCTGCCATAAACTATTATCTCCAGGGCGGACATTTTGTCATCGTAGGTGTCCAGGGACTCCAGGTCATACAGGGAGGTGTGGATGGGTCCGTACACCCACTCTGTGAACTTACGAGACAGGTGCCTCGTGCCCTCATCTGAAAACTCGCGCCGTAGGATGTGTGCAAGCAGCTGGTGGAGAAAAAAAACAGAAAACTGCGATGACATCTTTGTAACTATCAACCCTCCCTCAAATAGAATTCCTATTTATGATATTGCGTACAGCTCAGTTTCGATTTGTGAAATTGAGCAAGACTCTTTAAGTTAAGTGACAAGACTGTACTCTCAGGGAAGCCCTACACAGTATTTAGGCTGACTGAAAACTTGATCTTGAACAAAGTGACGTCTCCATATATGGATATTTACATGCAGTATATTTGGCTAATACTGTATGCTACACAATATGTACTGTATGTAGTTGCCTTAATCTAAAATATCCAACAACCAGTCTGTAATATTAACAAAAACAATATCCGCGTAACGGGGGGAAAACTCACTGTCCATATAGTTACCTAATTTAATAATAAGTTCACTTTCTGGCTTGAATCCCCCTACATACTGTAATAGCCTACATCTTAAAATGTGGAAAAATGTCTTCAAGTTTACTGTAGTGGGAGAATTGCATTTTCCATTAGTCTACACAGTGATATATGTTGATCAATGTCTACACATAAGTGATCTTTTTGTAATAATATTGCTGAGCTGTGATTGCCGTAGCAACATCCGCTGAACTGTGTGGTTTGCTGTGTATGCATATGGCAACGTAAGCTGCGCTGTCATCTACTTTTGTGGGTACAGAGATAAAGCCAAATACAGAACAAAGATGCAGACAAACACCGTTCTAGAAGGCTAGACTCCTTGGCATCATGCTGAAAAAAACTCTCGAAACCCTTTGAGAAACTCAAGTCTAACTAGTAACTACCCCAATTTTGCCGGTCTTGGCAACCATTTTAAGTGACGTCCTTCCCTGGTTGTTCTGAGCTTCCTCAAGCTTCACTTCAGGCTTCAGCTTGGCTGTGACTGTGAGGATATGGTCGTACATTCTAGTGATGAACTCTGTGTTTTCAGGGGTGTTGTCAGCCACTGCTACCAGGGCGTGGAGCACGGTGTTGCCATGGGAATCCGTCTGGGTCACGTCTGCCGCTTGGTGTTCATTGTCCAACAGGAAGTCCACCATCTCAGGCTGATTGGTGCAGGCCGCCAGAGACAGAGGCAGTTCTCCTTTAGAAGGACCAATAGGAAAGGACAGAATATAATTGAATTCAATCAAGGAAGAATTGAATAGGATACAAAAAACACTGAAAATGTTAATGGACGGCCCATAATACACAACGCTGTTGTCATGTAAAAACTACTGAGCTCAGTTGGTAGTTTTATAAGTTACCCACTAAACACTGTTGCTCATATGCTGCTATAAGCGGAGGCTGTAATTTAAAGGGATAGTTCACCCCAATCATTTGATGACAAGCAGGGGTACCGGTAGGAGACACAAAGAGTCTCCTTTGTGTCTCCTACTGGAACCCATGCTCGTCATCAAACTATTGGCTTAAGAATGCGACAAAAACAAAAAAGTATCCATGAATTCAAGTCTCCATGGGGTGAGTAATCAATAGAAAATAAGTATTTTTTTGGGTGAACTATCCCTTTAACAAATCAATACAGACCATGTTTGGGGTTTATAGGGAAGGAGGCAGGGGGTTAGATGAGCTCACTCGGACAGTAATACAGTCATATTGAGACCCACCAAAGTAGAAGCTGGGTTCATCAGGCTGCTGGAAGAATTTCCCACAGGCTTTGGCGTGAATGTCAGTGCCACTCTCCACCAGTTTCCTGACATAACCAATGCTCCTCCTCTCAATGGCAATATGGAGGGCTGTTTGACCTAAACAGATGAACAGTTGCATAACAAAACTTTATATTATAAAAGGGACTATGTTCAGTGGAAAACAACCCGAAGTGGAGGTCCTTCTTCACCCTGTAGGGGTTTATTTGACATGATACCACATATTACATACCCTGGTAAACCATCCAGGTCACGTGAATTCACAAATCATGAACATGTGAATTCACAGGACCGGGATGATTTACCAGGCTACAAGCATGCGTCTGAACAAAATCAGTAGTTTGAGACAGAATATTGATTAAATAAAAATATTGTATTAGTTTACAAGCTTCTGCATAACAATGTAAAAAGAGGCTGAATAGAATCTATGCACAGCACAGCACCTCTTCTTACTTCCCAATGATACTAATGAAGGCTCTGTTCTGGTCACTAGAAACACTCCATTTTGTTTCCCAAATGGCCCCTTATGGTGGGTGTGTAACTCTGAGAGTGTACAAATGGTTCCATTTGTACATTCCCAGAGTTATGGGGGTCCTTGAAAATAAGAAAACCACTATGCCACACTAAATGGAACAGAGCCTTAATTAGTATCATTGGTAACACCTGTGAAGGAAGTAAGGAAGGGGCCCAATTCATTCCCAATATGGCTGCTGTGCATAGAGCCTATTGTGACCCTTAGCACATGTAGGGACTGATGAAGCACCCTCCACCCCCACCCAATTTAGTTTATTAACATTACATAACATTTTTGCCACGCTAATGGATCTGTATTCACAGCCACGGTCCCAAGTCTGCACGTATTTGGGGCGCACACATCCCTGGGACGGGACTATTTCAAAATGATGGATAATAATAAACATTAACCGTTATAATTTGGGGTCTCGTAGGCGGCAGATCATTTAGGATTTATGAAAACATGTCCAGGACTTTAATGATTTCAATGATTTATTTATTTTCCCTTGCAAAATAATCAAAAAGATCAGATAGGATATCAATGAAGTCTTGATAAGTGTCATAGGTAGGCTACCAGGCTATGTAATGGCACTTGATGGCAGCAGCCATGTACATTATATGATACCTGAAAGTCAGGTTACAATGTTAGAAAGAACGGAGCCAGTGAAACCGTAGTCTCTCTTTCACAGAGTATCCTAAAGTAAAGTGTGTATGAAAGAAAACAATTTGTGCACAGTGCACCTCTTAGACTACAGTCCCAGATGGTGAAGCAGGATTGACCCATGGTCCTGCACTGCCACCTATTGACCAAAGTTATTATTGTTTTGGGATGAAACCAGAATACAAAGAGAGAAAGTGTGTTTATAAGGAAAAATAAAATACAAACACTGACAAACTAAATAATTGTACGTATGTGATGACACTTTAGTGGGCAGCAAATGTGACGAAAATAAGAAATACAGATTTTATACAGACTTTCTCCAAGAAATACAGATTTTCTCCAATAAATCAGGTCACCTTAAACTATGAATTGTGCTTTGATACCTTTGTAGTAGGGGTCTGTGTAGGCAGCGTTCACTAAGTCTCGTATGTCACCGGTCTTCTCTGAAACATCTAGGATATAATCCACCATGGCACTCTTCTCCTCTCTCATGTTCATCAGAGCTTTCATCAGGACTGTTTTCCCATCACGTTGATCTAAAGATGATCCGATATTGGCTGAGTTAACAGTCATGTCACATGTGAAGGGGAAAATAACTATGTTGTGTTCAAATCTCACACCTCGCCCCAAAAACAAAGCATGCTTTTGCAAAGCTATGTTCTCAAAGTGGGACTCACGAAGGGACCCTCAGGGTTCCTCGAGAGGGTGAAAATGGACCCTTACAGGTCTGTAACCCTGAGAGTGTACAAATGGAACCAAATGGACCCTTATGGGTCGATTTGGTTCCATGTGTCGTGAGTTATGGGAGTCCTTGAAAATTAAAACGTTTGAGAACCAGTGAATACAGAAATCATTTTGCAGTAGGTTAAGACGCTTTCAGCGGTATAGGATTATTTTTGTGTGAGTTCTTACACGATGAGTCAGAGAGTCCCTTGGCCACCCGACGCAGGTACGCCTCCAGCCCCGCCAGCTTTGTGACATCACCGCTGGCCACGCCCTCAAACAGCCTCTTGATGTCAAACTCCCCCAGGTCTTTGGGAGGTTCCAACCCACTGACCTCCCTAACACATTAAACCAAACAGAAGGCGCTTAAAACGTCATTTGATGTGATTGATTGAAAGGTTGACTGGCTCGCTAAAATTAATCAGTCAATTGATTTTTCAACAAAGTTTTCAATCAATCAACACAATGTGTAATAGATTAGAAATCTGTTCACTTACCAGACAAAGGCGGCGTTTAGCCCACAGCGAGGTCTGCTTCCATCCAGCTTCTCCTGGATGTTGGAGTCCATGGTGGCTGTGTTGGCCTTCAGGCAGCCCATGGTCAGAGCAGACACCAGGGAGGCTCTCCTCTCCTTCTTCCATTCCGATCTGTCTCTCTTCCTCTCCTCGTCTGTCCTTGTGTCTGTCTCCAAGCGCCACTTGGCGCTCTGGGACCGAGTCCCGTCCATTGTTTCCTATGGGGCTGCATAATTGTTTTGCATTTTATGGTGCTTGCACATTGCTCGGTATAGGCTCTATTCACAGCAGCCATATTATGAAGACATTCACAGGTGTTACCAATGATACTAATGAAGGCTCTGTTCCATTCTGGTCAAACAGAGTCAGGGTGCTGATATTGTGCATGTTGGCTCACTGGAAACACTCTGTTACATCAGTGGGTCTACAGTTGGGGTCATAGGCTTCCAAATGGCCCCTTACAGGTGTGTAACTCTGAGAGTGTACAAATGGAACCAAATGGACCCGTAAGGGTCCATTTGGTTCCATTTGTACACTCTCAGAGTTATGGGGGTCGTGGAAACCACTGTGCGAGACTAAATGGAACAGAGCCTTCGTTAGTATCATTGGTAACACCTGTGAAGTAAGTGGTAATATGGCTGCTGTGAATAGAGCTTATTGGCTGTTCTATCGGTGCATATGACACTCTGCAATGTGAAAAGGGTCAAAACTACCTCTGTCAAGACTGTGTGAGCTGAATTGAGTCAGGAGCGTGTCTATGTTCTCTCAGCCCTATGTTCCCTCAGCCCTCAACGCAACCCTAACTCCAAGCTGAGGAGCTGAGGGAACATAGAGCCGAGCCCTTTGAGTCTGAGTGGCAAAACTGTGACCTTGTCTGCAAGGAGGAACATCTGGACCTTATCTTGGCAGAAGAGGACAATTATACAAAGGACATTTTTTCATAAAACAGCTGATAGTAATTGATGCTGCGCAATATTATAAAGCATGGTGAGCGGTATTGGAGATTGTTTGTGCTTGTAGGGGGATTCAACATTAAACACAACGCCCACCCAATAGTTGGCAGCAAAGGTGATTTGCTCCGCTTACATGTATCTGCCCCTTAAACATGCAACATGCAGACTGCAGTATACACTGCCTTTGCTGCGATATAACGCAATCGTGGCCTGCACAAAATGTTTTAACAATAAATTGCACAAACCACACAGTGCCATGATTGGCTAGCTACCAGTAGACTACGCAACTACAAACAGAGCCAACACAACTATGAAGAAAAAGCCATGTTGATTGTTATGAGGGAGGTCCATTACATTTTTTGGACCCGCTCTGACCGCGATAACTAAGAAACTACATGACATTTGCAGAGACTGCAACCGTTTGTCCGTCTGTGAACAGCTAATCTCAGACACTTGACACTTTGCACGCACACTCCCAGTAGACCACGGAAGAACCTCTAGCCTCACATTTTTCAAAACGGCTTCATCATGGTGCTATAACAGGTTGCTTCACGTTTTGGCCTACAACTCTTGAACCGTATGTCGTACAATCATTTTTTTTAAATAAAAACTAGCAGAAAACCGTCCCAAATTGTAATGACACATTGAGGGGCCTCTAAACAACACAAAGCCAAAAGCATTTTCACTTCCATCCGTAATGGGCAGCACAAATGCTACAAATCACTGTTTGGTGCAGATACATGATTTTCTTCACCAGAATGAACCACAAATGCTCTCATACGTCATGTGACAATGACCGTCAAACACATTGACAGACAGGGTGTGGAAGGAATGTGACAGTAATACGTTCAAGCCTTGCTTACACCCATGTTTAAGTGCAGACAAGCTAATCCTTTGCTGTACATGTCAGAAGGGGTGCAACAGCTAATCAAACCAATCGATTTAGTCGATTATATACTTGATAATTTAACAAAAGAATTGATTTATAATCTATCCCTATTTTGGCATGTCATTATAGGCAAAAAAGAAACTAACTGATAATCGCAGCCCTACATGTCAGTGTGTGCGGCTCGATCATCTCAATGTTTTTGTTCTCTCAGCATCCCTATTCTCTCCAGGGCCTTGTCGACTCTGGGGATCAGCTTTTCATGAAACTCCCACAGCCTGGTGTCAACGCGCATGTTCTCTTTGGACACGCAGTTCTGTTTGTAACTGGGTGGTATGGTGTGTGTGATCAAGCAACCCCGGACGTGCATAACCAATCCCATATCTGAAGGGACCTGGAATGTATTCCCGAAGTTCTCCAGCACTTTGTGCACTGATGTCTGCTGCACCATCCTTGGCTGAACTATCATCTTGTATCCCACTTCCCATTGGTGTTTCTCCATTCCATATTTTCTATAGATGTGCTCCAGAATATTTATTCCCGGCACCCCTTCCCACTGGGGCAGGTGGAACTTTGCGCCGAGATCCACATGGTCAGTTGGAAATAAGTGCATCTGAAAGAGGAACACCCCCACCTTTGGGTTTTCCTGTTGGAGCTGCCTCATCAGAGAGATTAGGCTTTTTTGATGGTAAGGTACTATAATCTCATCTATGTCATGCAACAGGACATAGCGCGAGCGGTCCATGTATCTGTAGACGCAGTCGTTGAGTGTGGTCAGCTGGCCGTAGTAGTGCAGGTCCCCCGCTCCATGCTCAACATACTTCCATCCCTTCGATGGTTTGAGGTGCTTGTCCACGGGCCAGGGAACTATCTCTACAAAACCCTCCTGGCTGTAACTGTGCAGTAAGCGGTCAAGATCTGGACCACAGCTGGTGTTGTAGACCACCACTCTGTCCACGCCCAGCAGTCGGTACATCTCTAGGGCCTGTGTGAACTGAAGCACGTTGTTGTAGTCTCCGTACACGGTGGGGATGCACACTGTGAAGTCAAACTGGGGCTTTATCGCCTCTGTCCCGCCGCTCTCCTGGTTACCTACAGTGGTGGACAGTAAAGTACATTTACCGTACTTAAGTACGTAAATTATCTGAGTATTTACTTGAGTATTTGTGTTTTTGGATACTTTCCCTCCACTAGCTACATTTCAAAGACAATTATTGTACTTTTGACTCCTTAAGGTACATTATGAACCAGTGGCGTACCCACCATAGAGGCAGGGCAGGCGGCCGCCTGCCCAACTAAAATCTAGCCTCCCCTAGAAAATAAAGTAAAAGACTGAAAAACAGGCAGTGAAAAAAATCCAAAGAGAATAGTGGCCGTCGGACCTCGTCCATTCACGCGGGCAGGCAGCTAATCACTACCGTATCCAAACAGCAGAGCGCCGTCGCCTATACTATAGTGATGCAAATGTTTGCCTTTATCTTCATGGGGTGCCAGGAGTGCCAGGTGTGGGGGTCTCTGGGCCATTCACCTGTACTCACCAGGCATAAAAGGGGCTCTGAGTATGAGAGCAGCTTGAACCATTAAACTACAACATGAAGAGACCACTGCTGAATAATTGATTGATTGATTATACTGGCATATTGTTTTTATTAACGTTTTTCAGTTTTGTAGTCAGTGTTGCGTTGTTAAATTGTTTCCCCCGAGATTTTTTCCCCGAGTACCCCCCCGCCCCTTCGGAGGAGGGGGGGGGGGGGGGGGGGGGGTAGGTAGAGAACAAATTTTCGCCTGCCCTAAATGTAATTTCTGGGAACGCCACTGTTATGAACTAAAGGGATATTTCACTTTAAAAAAAACTTTGGGTCATTTTATCGTCTACTCAGGTGAGCCCTCCAGACCATTTTTAAGTTGCTTGATTCGGTATTTAGATATTTTATTTTCATTTTATCAGACACGCCCCCTTCCTATACAAACCCATTATAACTTCAAACTCCATTTTTAACATGTTAGATTCATCAAAAACACCCGTCCTTGGTTCTGGTGACTCACCCTGCCCTCCTAATATGCGAGGGGGCCGTGTTTTTTCTATAACTTTTAAAAGATGTTAAATATATATTAAATATTAAATATTGTTTTTGAAAAAAAAACAATACAAAAATGTAATAAAATAAATGAAAAAAGTTATCGAAAAGGAGGGCAGGGTGAGTCACCAGAACCAAGGACGGGTGTTTTTGATTAATCTAATATGTTAAAAATGGGTTTGTTATAATGGGTTTGTATAGGAAGGGGGCGTGTCTGATAAATTAATATAAAATATCTAAATACTGAATCAAGCAACTTAAAAATGTTCTGGGGGCTCACAAAAGCCTGAGTAGACGATAAAATGACCCAAGTTTTTTGGAAAGTGAAATATCCCTTTAACCACTTAATCCCGATTTCAAATATAGTGAAAATAGCATATCTACAAGCTTGTAAATGATGCAATCATAGCGCCTTTATCCAAAGCAATTTACAATGTGCATTACATTCACACATCGACAGCGAGGAAACCATGCAAGGCACGAACCTGCTCATCAGGAGCAGTTAGGGGTTCAGTTTCTTGCTCAAGGACACTTCAACACTAACTCAGGGGTAGCCCGGGATTGAACTGGGAACCTTCCTTTTCCCAAGCGGGCACTCTACCTCCTGAGCCACTGCCACCCCAGATCGTAGATTGTAGATCTGCTATTTCCCCAATCTGGAAAATGTCTAAATTTCAATACAGCAATGCAGTGATATTAAAAAATAAAATGTGCTTTGTAATTTGGACTTTTGAATACTTAAGCATTTTTAAAAGCATGTACTCGAGTAACTTTCACTTGACTCAAGTACTGGGGTTGAGTATTTTGTCCACCACTGGTTACCTATATAGGGAGAAATATCTGCCGCTGTGCTTCCATGCTGTCCGAATGAGTCGACAGGGTGACATGGGTCGCTTTGCAGCCTGCGGGGATCGAACACATGACGTCCATCGTCTCAAAAGGAAAACCGAAACCATCCACGTGGTGTACAAAGCTAGCGGGAGTGCTGGGGATGGAAAGGTTGCCGCTACAGCAGAAAACACAGTGCATGGTCATGATGGAATCTCTCCTGAATATACCAATGATGCGCAGATCCCAACCTTTCACCCTGCGGTCCATGTAGGCAGAAACCAGCAGGTGCTTGGTGTTATTCAGAGGGGTGATGCTCTGGGTAGAGGTACGGCAGGGGAACATGGTTTGGACCATATGTGGGGTCTTTGGATTCAGATTCAGGATGAGTATGTACATGAAGATGCCGGCAGTAACTAAGAGGAGGATGAGCCGCAGTTTCCGTTTATTCATCGCGCCGTAGACCGGAAATCGTTCCAAACTCAATACTTGTATTGAGTTTCTTGTTGTCCCGACACAGTTGTTAAAGATGCAAGGCTTCGCAGTTCTGACGCATTTAAATATTCTCCTCTGTGCCGTCCTCTTCTGAATAATAATGT
The DNA here is from genome assembly GCF_963454915.1 of Gymnoscopelus microlampas. Lineage (NCBI taxonomy): Eukaryota > Metazoa > Chordata > Actinopteri > Myctophiformes > Myctophidae > Gymnoscopelus > Gymnoscopelus microlampas. Next base: position 11,676,405 of record NC_139951.1, read on the forward strand.
TTTTTGTAGGTTTGCCTGTGCGTGTGCTTATCTGTCCATCTGTCTGTCCACGGCTAATCTTCCAAACCGTAGGACCGGTCAGAAAAAAACGTTGACCTCCCTCAAACACGTCCTGGTTGTGGGACTTAATGTCATTTCTGAAATTGGAAAATATTAAATTCACTGTCCATGGATCTGTTGAGAACTTTTATAAACATTTAGGCCGCATAGGACATTTGTCCAAAACTCACACAAATTGGTAAACATATATCTCAGTCATGTGATCAAGATGTATCAGTCAGATATTTCATAGTCCATTCCGATTGGCTACGATTGACATCCAAAGTTTGTGGGCCCTGGTTAGCCAACCCGTCCTGGCAGAGATCTGCGCTAGTTAAGTGTTATTTCTGCATACTTTACATTGACTGCTGTATGTTATTCAGCCTCCTTTACATTAGAGACTGTTGCTTAGAAAGGTCATTGCATTTCAGTTAATTTCATTACATGACTTTTTGTTGACACTGAAGCCTAATTTATACTTGGGTGAAAAGGTGTTGTGACAAACATTATGTATTTCCAACAGAAGAAGAAAAAGCCTTGCCTTGTTCAGTTGAAAACACATGTCTTATGTCACCTGGCCCTTTTTCAACATAAAGTATAGCCTTCACACAGACCAACTGAAACCGTAGTAGACCATACTTCTTTTCAGACCACCAACATTACAAGCAACAAATACTGAGTAGTACAAAATCACAGCTATGTTCCATTAATCAGTAGATCAGATAATATTAAAGTAGCTACGGTTAAAGCAATTCATCTATACTTAAAGGACCACTGAGTTATCCAAATGCAAACTAAAGTCCCTTCTACCAAAAATACCAAAAATAAAAGACATGTTTTTATTTTCTATAGGTGTCTAACTCACCTCTTGACAGAAGAAGGCCTACAATAGACAATTCTAGTTCAATAATGTTTGCATAATGTTGGAGTAAAGCAGATCTAAATTTGGATTGATTTACTACAAATAATATATTTCCCCATCTACAAATTCTACACAAAAAGTGCTCACCTTTTGATTGCCTGATGCTGTTTTAGGTCCAATGCACTTTAAGATTCAGCAAATTGTTATATTTCTTTCAGAACATCTTTGCAGCTCTACTTCCCAAAGGTCTGGTCTCTACGTCTCACAGAGATGCTGTCTCATATGTGTGTGTGTGTGTGTGTGTGTGTGTGTGTGTGTGTGTGTGTGTGTGTGTGTGTGTGTGTGTGTGTGTGTGTGTGTGTGTGTGTGTGTGTGTGTGTGTGTGTGTGTGTGATGTCTTACATTAGTGCATCGGAAAGAGTCTCCACTGAAAGCTTATTGTATAAATTGATCCATTATGAGCTAATGGAAAATGACTGCAGGCTAATGCAGTTATTGGAACTTAAAGGGTGATTTGTTGTTGTTAAAATGAGTGTTGAATAGCTCTATATTCCAATAGTAATCATTGTTATAGAGCAGTGGTTCTCAACATTTTTAGGCAGCAACACCCCAAAATAATCATATTTGAACTGGGGATCCCCAATTGGAATTGCAACACTGTACAATTGAATCCGATAAATGGGTTCTTCTCTCTTCTGGTTGGATGAACTTGGTGACTCAAAATGTGCTTTCTGTTTATTAAAGAGTTGGAGAGACGGGAAAGAGTTGGAGGGACGGGTAGACCGTGTTACCGAACAGATACTACAGCTGTATTATTATTATCAGAACATAGAACCTTTAAGGTTAAAACTGTGAAGTTGCTGTAATGCAACTGTCACTAAGTTTATGTAGATGCAATTCTGATAAATTAGAATAATACTGCGGCCACATCTGAGAATAGTGTCCCACTTCCTTTTGCTTCGTGCCTCTTGTGCTGGAGATGATGTGGACACTGTGCTATGGCGGTGGTTTATCTCATACTAAAAATAAATCCAGAATCAAGATAATTTGTTATTGCCAGGTACAGTGTTCACACACAGTACAAAGAATGTGTCTGGTTCAGGTCTTTGCATTACACTGAAGCAATGGTAGAGACATATTTCAATTATTTACGCATGTGTGTGCATATGTGCTGTGTTGTCTTACATAAGTGCATCAGCTTCAGTCTTCCCACTGAAAGCTTATTGTGGTTGTGGGAAGAGCATCTTAGCGTCACTTAAGCTAATGGACAATTACTGTAGGCTTACTAGGCTAATGCAGTCATCAGGAACTAAAGGAGGTGGAAGTGATTTTTTTTCACAGTAACTGGGCTCTCTCTGTCTCTCCAACTCTTTAGTAAACAGAAAATACATCTTCAGGTTGGGATACCAATTTCATCTCATACAGGATACATGATGAACAAGTGGAATTGGAAGTGATGAAACAAAAAATAAATGAACATGTGGAAATGTCTCATACATGCTACTGTAAATTCTGAAATACGTAAACATTTAATGAGAACAGCCACATAACTGTATAAATGGACATTCACACTACATTGAGGAAGAAATGCCACCCTTTTCACATTGCCCTATTATAGCGCCACCCGCTATAATAGGGCACATTTTTGGAACAGAATGCCTCAAATCATGAATGCAGTGTCCGATTGCCATCAAAGGCCTAAGAAGAAATGGCACCCTTTTCACATTGGCCTATTATAACGCCACGATAACGTACCTGACCTGGCGGAGACCTGTGCTCCGAGGAGCACTTTTTCTAGTTAATACTTGGTTCAATATTTGTAAAGCCCACACACAGACGTCAATAGCACTGATTTATTAAATTACAACATTAAGTAATTAAACCAACACAGTTTTAGAAAAAAATACATAACTCAAATAAAGAAAATTGAAAAGTTACAACGTAAAATACAGTGCTTTCTGCATTAACTTTGTTCTAGCTGATTCCACAGCAAAAAGATAAGACATTTATTTTTTCAATTATAATAACCTAAAAGGGGCCAAATAACAACACGCATCACGATACATGGCTGATGATACGAAACATGGACGATATTTGTTCATTTATGGCGAGATATGATTCAATGATTTAACACAGTGATTCTCTGGCAAATACATGCACATTGTAATATTTTAACACATACTGTATGAACAAACTCAAACACATTGCAAAACGATAAGATACGATACATAGTCAAACGATATATGTTGCTGTTTGCATATCGATACAGTTGAATCGTTGCAATTAAAATCGATGCATCGATACAGTTGCATCGTTACACCCCTACGACACAGCATCTTAACACATTCCATGCCAGAGTTTAATATCATAATGTACTCACCAGTGCCAGCGGTTTATTGTTGTTTTTTTGTTTTTTTCACCTCGCCACAGACCTCGATAAATACCTTATGATCGCGCTTTAAACTGTTTGTAGACACACAGGGTAGCTGTGTGAGTGGCCCAGAGAAGAACATTCGGCGACATTCCATTTTGCAGTAGTCGCAGTTTCTAAAAAAAAAACGTTTTAAACAGCGTTCAGCGCGGAAAAAAACAACACCGAGATAATGGCGGATTAGCGGAAGCTTTAGAGCGGCGGCGGATGGGAACGAAAATCTTCGATTGACATTCATTTCCGTTTCCGGGTGGTGCTACAATGAAATGTGTCACTGCGAGAGAGTGCTACAATGAAATGTGTCACTGCGAGAGAGTGCTACAATGAAATGTGTCACTGCGAGAGAAAAAAAAAATCTAGATCTACGCGACTGGCACGCGATGGGTTAATCTTAACACATCGGGTGCCAGCATTTTTTCGTAACAACTTACAACTGCGCTTTACTGTTTAAATCTGTAGACTCCGCGACGAGCAAATCCACGTAAAAAAAAGCATCCATTCATGTTGAGCGATGACCCTGGCTACAGCCTGGAACCATAACATTTCACTTGCGAGTTACAACGGGGGGGGATCGCGCATGACCGGTTTTCCCCACAGGAAACGGATTCGGAGATATAGGCGTTTTAAAGAAGGAAATAGACAGGAAGTGGACGGAAGCCATGTTTTTGTTTCCGGTGATCCATTTGGCCTATCCTTCTTAGGATCACAATGGGTACTCCCAGGGCTGCTCTAGCCCCGCCCGTGCGGAGAAAAACAAAAAAAACAAAAAGACTGAACTCACGGTCCCACCGTGAACGGCACCAGAGCGCCACTATGTAAACGCACGGTTCAGACCGCGATCGGCACCCGATGTGTTAACTAAGGACTCACGTGACCCATAGGTCCTAACAGATTTTTATTTAGATAATCGACAAGATCGCTTAGTCTGATTAACCACTTTACCCTGTTTTATACTTTGCTGTACAGAAAGAGGGGGGCAAGCCTTTTCACCCATATGAATCTTCCTCATGTGTTGTTTCAAATTTCCACTAGTGTTAAAGCTTGCGTTACACACTGTGCAAGCAAAGGGCTTTTCACCTGTATGAATCCTCAGATGTTCTTTCAGAGAATCAGCTCGGTTAAAGCTTTGACTACAAACTGTGCAAGCAAAGGGCTTTTCACCTGTATGAATCGTCCTCATGTGTTTTTTCAGACTTTGAGTATATTTGAAGCTTTTGTTACAAACGGTACACGCAAACGGCTTTTCGCCTGTATGAATCCTCATGTGTGTTGACATAGTCTCAGCTCGGTTAAAGCTTTGACTACAAACTGTGCAAGCAAAGGGCTTTTCACCTGTATGAATCGTCCTCATGTGTGTTTTCAGAGTGTCGGCTCGTTTAAAGCTTTTGCTACAAGCTGTGCAAGCAAAGGGCTTTTCACCTGTATGAATCCTCATGTGTTTTTGCAGATTACCCTTGTGACCACAGACTTTGCCACACTCTGTACAACAAAAGCTTTTCTTTCTTGTTTGACTCCTCATGGATGGCTTTTGTTTTAATGATTTCGATTTCTGGGAGAGGCTGTTGCTCAGAGACAATCTTTGTCCTTCTACATGTTGTGTCTTGTTTGATTCCAATGTGTTTACAACTGTCCCATCATCCCTGGTCTCCCAGTCATCACTGTTATCAGTATCAGACTCAGAACAGTGTGAAGAGGAGAGTTGGTCATCACTAGTTGGCTGTGATGCACCACAGTCCTCTATATCAACTTGTATTTCCACGTGCTCAGTTGAAGTGCTTGCTTGAGAATTTGTGTCTCTGTTTATATCATTATCTTCACTTTTCACTGCTATAAATGTCAACGTTGACCCAGAAGCCTCCATTGGTCTTAGAAGTAACTCCTCCTGTTCCTCTTTAATCTGTGGAGGTTCTAGTTTCACCTGGACCACACTGGGGCTCCTCTCCTGCTGTTCCTCTTTAATATGTTGAGGTTCTAGTTTCACCTGAACCTCCTGCTGTTCCTCTTTAATCTGTGGAGGTTCTAGTTTCACCTGAACCAGACTGGGGCTCCTCTCCTGCTGTTCCTCTTTAATCTGTGGAGGTTGTAGTTTCACCTGAACCAGACTGGGGCTCTTCTCCTGCTGATCAGGGGAAGCCTCCTCTTTACACATAGACTGGAATTGGAGATCTAGAAGAAGGAGAGAGGCGCTAACGTCAGCAGCAGTGGCATAGCCAGGATTTCATTTTGGGTAGGCTTAATTCCAGGGGCGACAAAACCAGCTGATATGTCTATTGAGAAAGAGCTATTACGTCAAACCTAGTCCTACGTTGTGCTGATAAGAGCAATGGTCACCGAAATATTGCCATTTGAAGTGTTAAACACTGCCATAACACTTGCAGCACCTAGGTCCACTGTCATACCTGTACTTCCGGGTCACAACATTGAACTCCACACCCCTCAGAGAGTGTGTGAAGTTTCAAGGCAATCCGAAAAAACGTAAGTAGGAATGACAAACCGGAAGTGGTCCTTATTCATAGACTTGGAGGTCTGTGGGACCACCCACTACATTTGGAGCCTGTAGCATGCTGGGAACTGGTGTTATGGCTGTCTAAAGCCTATCCAAAAAGGAACACAGAGGGGGCGGGGCTTAAGCAATTACAGCCCATCCCTATTGGCTGTTTTAGAGCACCTAAAAAGTTTGGGGCCTTTAGCATGCTGCGAACTGGAGTTATGGCTGTTTAAAGCCCAGCCATTAGGAACACAGAGAGGCGGGGCTTAAGTTATTACAGCCAGTCACTTTTGGCTGTTTTAGAGCACCTACCAAGTTTGGGGCCTTTAGCATGCTAGAGCCCAGCCAATAGGAACACAGAGGGACGGGACTTAAGCAATTACAGCCTGTCCCTAATGGCCGTCTAAGCAAGACCACCTACCAAGTTTGGGGCATTTAGCATGCTGAGAGCTGGGCTGTTTAAAGCCCAGCGAATAAGAACACAGAGGGGGCAGGGCTTAAGCAATTACAGCCCTTCC
>NC_139951.1:11687742-11762742 GCF_963454915.1 Gymnoscopelus microlampas
TGATTTCGCCATTTTAATTAGGAAGAAAACCCGGACTGGATCCACAGATCTGGATCTTTAAATCAACAGGAAGTTGACATTTTTACATTCTATATTATTTAAGACAACACAGCTTTCACCATTGGAATTACATTACGGAACGTACACATCGTTACATTTTATGGGTTTATTTCATCATAGCGCAGCACATGGTGAAGTATTGTAGTGCAGGTCATTGCAACAATTGTGAAAAATGAAAACGGGACAGCCAAATATTCTAAACTTTCTGCCAATAATCACATTCTTTGAGACACACATCAGATCAACTAAGTTTATATTAATGGTTTTAAAATGTAACTGTTACTAGGTACTGTAGCTTATCCCACATAAATCAATTAACCACCGACGGTGTCACATAGCTAAAATAGCCGATCTACAAGCTCACAGCATGTAGACCGGTTATTTCTGCCATTTGGGAAACCCAAGAAATGTTATAAAAATGGAATGTTATTCCATTTTTGTCATGTGAATTTAAATGACTGTCTTTTGTCAACCCCTAAACTACAGTAACAGAAGGAACGTTCATACAGTAGGCTATGCAATATACTTCATAATCTTGCTTTCAATTACATCAATCTCACTCTGGCCTGTGCTCTCACACACAGTGGTAAACATGTTGTCTGCCTGCTCAAAACAGCATGAAAACAATCTGCTTGCAGTGGTGGCTTATCAAACGGTCTTGAGGTGCTGAAGCACAGGGCACCAACCTTAGGTTCGATGCCCGGGGGGCACCAAACCGGGTCCAAGCACCGGGCAACACGAAGGGTCAATCCGCCCCTGTCTGCTTGTATGATCAATAGTCTTAGAATTTATTAATTTTATCGTTTAGAAAACAGAACAGGGATAATAAGTCTGGAAACTATTTTTCCATGCTTTCATTTATTTTTTCCATACTTATCCAGACCAAGAAATTACTCAAATCAAATTCCATACTTTTCCAGACTTTCCATACTAGGAACCCTGACAAGTAAACAGACAGACAGACGTGCCAAATGTCCTTTTCTTGGATCATCAGGTTTTAACCCATTTACTGGGGCTGAGGCTGAGGCTGATTCTAAAAAAACGGCATCTAAATCCCTCCTACGTTTTGTATACTGTATATGTTACTATATATTGTCTCTGTCGGGTGGAAACCTCAGATGTCCAAAACTGTTACTTTTCAGGATTCAAATTCAAAAGTATCAAAAGCAACAGATCGACAAGCTCAAAATGCGTCACTTAGATCTGTAGATCTGCTACTTTTGATGCTTTTATGTGATGCTGTAGTATGATCAAGTAGGGAGTTAATTTACAAAAAAACACAAAAAGTTAGACTATGGGGATCAGAGATTTCTGCCTGACAACAGCGATTACATAGCAACAACTAGATTCTAGTTGCTAGAACACAGAGACTTGATCCCAGATTGAAAGGTATAACAACATATAGGTGTAACAGGTTTAATTCAACACTGTAATGAGGAGGGAGCACTGTTTTGCATTTTAGAGTAATATGTTTATTTGTTTTGTCTACATTTCAACAACAAGGCAATTTGAATATAATTAACACTAGATTAAGACTTGAGAATAGAAAATATTTGAACACATACTGTATGAACAAACTCAAACACATTGCAAAACGATAAGATACGATACATAGTCAAACGATATATGTTGCTGTTTGCATATCGATACAGTTGCATCGTTACACCCCTACGACACAGCATCTTAACACATTCCATGCCAGAGTTTAATATCATAATGTACTCACCAGTGCCAGCGGTTTATTGTTGTTTTTTTGTTTTTTTCATCTCGCCACAGACCTCGCTAAATACCTTATGACCGCGCTTTAAACTGTTTGTAGACACACAGGGTAGCTGTGTGAGTGGCCCAGAGAAGAACATTCGGCGACATTTAATGTTCGTCCCTATTGGTGGTCTGAGTCCACTTAACAAATTTGTACTTGGTACCATGCTGCAAACTGGAATAATGGCTGTTTAAAGCCCAGCCAATGGGCAGACAGAGGGGGCGGGGCTTAAGTAATTAGAGTTTGTCCATATTGGTGGTTTTAGTCCATGTACAAAATGTGTACTCCGTAGCATGCTGCGAACTGGAGTTATGGCTGTTTAAAGGCCAGCCAATGGGAAGAGAGAGGGGGCGGGGCTTCAGCAATTCATGCTCGTCCCTATTGGTGGTCTAAGTCCAAATACCAAATTTGGACTTGGTGGCATGCTGCAAACTGGAGTTATAGCTGTTTAAAATCTCGTGCTCATCCCGTGCTCATACGGGCGGACGGACATAACATACGCTGGGGGTCCCTGGACCCCTCGTTGATAAGCAGTGGCACGTGTGGCCAATGAGAGGCGAGATGGCATAGGCAATCTCCAAGTCCGTGTGTGTGTGTGCGTGTGTTTGTATGTGTTGCTTCTTTGCCGTGCTCATCCCGGGCTCATATGGACAGACACACAGACAAACAGACACACAGACACGGAGTCAAAGTCAAATGTAGAGCGGTTGGCACCGCTAAAAATCTAGATCTACGCGACTGGCACGCAATGGGTTAATCTTAACTAAGGACTCACGTGACCCATAGGTCCTAACAGATTTTTATTTAGATAATCGACAAGATCGCTTAGTCTGATTAACCACTTTACCCTGTTTTATACTTTGCTGTATAGAAAGAGGGGGGCAAGCCTTTTCACCCTTATGAATCTTCCTCATGTGTTGTTTCATATTTCCACTAGTGTTAAAGCTTGTGTTACACACTGTGCAAGCAAAGGGCTTTTCACCTGTATGAATCCTCAGATGTTCTTTCAGAGAATCAGCTCGGTTAAAGCTTTGACTACAAACTGTGCAAGCAAAGGGCTTTTCATCTGTATGAATCGTCCTCATGTGTTTTTTCAGACTTTGAGTATGTTTGAAGCTTTTGTTACAAACGGTACACGCAAACGGCTTTTCGCCTGTATGACTCCTCATGTGTGATTTCAGATGTTGAGTTTGGTTAAAGCTTTGACTACAAACTGTGCAAGCAAAGGGCCTTTCACCTGTATGAATCGTCCTCATGTGTGTTTTCATGTGTGTTTTCAGAGTGTCAGCTCGGTTAAAGCTTTTGCTACAAGCTGTGCAAGCAAAGGGCTTTTCACCTGTATGAATCCTCATGTGTTTTTGCAGATTACCTTTGTGACCACAGACTTTGCCACACTCTGTACAACAAAAGCTTTTCTTTCTTGTTTGACTCCTCATGGATGGCTTTTGTTTTAATGATTTCGATTTCTGGGAGAGCCTGTTGCTCAAAGACAATCTTTGTCCTTTTACATGTTGTGTCTTGTTTGATTCCAGTGTGTTTACAACTGTCCCATCATCCCTGGTCTCCCAGTCATCACTGTTATCAGTATCAGACTCAGAACAGAGTGAAGAGGAGAGTTGGTAATCACTAGTTGGCTGTGATGCACCACAGTCCTCTATATCAACTTGTATTTCCACGTGCTCAGTTGAAGTGCTTGCTTGAGAATTTGTGTCTCTGTTTATATCATTATCTTCACTTTTCACTGCTATAAATGTCAACATTGACCCAGAAGCCTCCATTGGTCCTTGAAGTAACTCCTCCTGTTCCTCTTTAATCTGTGGAGGTTCTAGTTTCACCTGGACCACACTGGGGCTCCTCTCCTGCTGTTCCTCTTTAATATGTTGAGGTTCTAGTTTCACCTGAACCAGACTGGGGCTCTTCTCCTGCTGTTCCTCTTTAATCTGTGGAGGTTCTAGTTTCACCTGAACCAGACTGGGGCTCCTCTCCTGCTGTTCCTCTTTAATCTGTGGAGGTTCTAGTTTCACCTGAACCAGACTGGGGCTCCTCTCCTAGTGTTCCTCTTTAATCTGTGGAGGTTCTAGTTTCACCTGAACCAGACTGGGGCTCTTCTCCTGCTGTTCCTCTTTAATCTGTGGAGGTTCTAGTTTCACCTGAACCAGACTGGGGCTCCTCTCCTGCTGTTCCTCTTTAATCTGTGGAGGTGCTAGTTTCACCTGAACCAGACTGGGGCTCTTCTCCTGCTGATCAGGGGAAGCCTCCTCTTTACACATAGACTGGAATTGGAGATCTAGAAGAAGGAGATAGGCGCTAACGTCAGCAGCAGTGGCATAGCCAGGATTTTATTTTGGGTAGGCTTAATTCCAGGGGCGACAAAACCAGCTGATATGTCTATTGAGAAAGAGCTATTACGTCAAACCTAGTCCTATGTTGTGCTGATAAGAGCAATGGTCACCGAAATATTGCCATTTGAAGTGTTAAACACTGCTATAACACTTGCAGCACCTAGGTCCACTGTCATACCTGTACTTCCGGGTCACACCATTGAACTCCACACCCCTCAGAGAGTGTGTGAAGTTTCAAGGCAATCCGAAAAAACGTAAGTAGGAATGACAAACCGGAAGTGGTCCTTATTCATAGAATTGGAAGTCTGTGGGACCACCCACTAAATTTGGAGCCTGTAGCATGCTGGGAACTGGTGTTATGGCTGTCTAAAGCCTATCCAAAAAGGAACACAGAGGGGGCGGGGCTTAAGCAATTACAGCCCATCCCTATTGGCTGTTTTAGAGCACCTAAAAAGTTTGGGGCCTTTAGCATGCTGGGAACTGGAGTTATGGCTGTTTAAAGCACCGCCATTAGGAACACAGAGAGGCGGGGCTTAAGTTATTACAGCCAGTCGCTTTTGGCTGTTTTAGAGCACCTACCAAGTTTGGGGCCTTTAGCATGCTAGGGCCCAGCCAATAGGAACACAGAGGGACAGGACTTAAGCAATTACAGCCTGTCCCTAATGGCCGTCTAAGCAAGACCACCTACCAAGTTTGGGGCGTTTAGCATGCTGGGAGCTGGGCTGTTTAAAGCCCAGCCAATAAGAACACAGAGGGGGCAGGGCTTAAGCAATTACAGCCCTTCCCTATTGGCCATCTAAGAGCACCTACCAAGTTTGAGGCCTTTAGCATGCTGGGAACTGGAGTTAAGGCTGCTTAAACCCCAGCCAATAGGAACACAGAGGGGGCGGAGCATTGGTGCTTGGTATGGCTATCCTGATGACAGACCCCTGACCAGTGTTATTGTCCAGTTTGGTGCGGATCGGAGCAACGGTGCGCCTCACAGATCTGCATGTTACATTTGTGACGCCCACTGTCCGCCCGCCCAGCCTCTAGTCAATTTTAATATAGCATACATGATGTAGCCTGCGATTTATATTCTCAAAAAAGCACAGTAGCAGCATTAAGGACAGATAAGGCGAAAATGACGTCTTGCAAAGACGTCATGTTCAAAACAGCAAAGTTAACAAATAAAATAATGTTGTGTAGTCTACAGCATGAGACGACGGGGCTTGCACTTATGTCTATAATTGAGTCGTAGTTCAAACCTTCTTCAGTTAAATCTCTCTCAAATGCTAGGAGGCAGAACTTTATAGTGACTCATTTCAGTGAAGGTGTTGAGGGTGTGAATTGCTGCCCTGCCTGCCCACTTGCCCAGTATTTTGTTAAGCAATATCAGTCGCCTAATCACCGCGGCAGCACTCTACACAGAAATGTACATGCAGTTTGTGACGCTCGAACAGTATGGACACGTTTGGAGTGGTTATTGGGGGGAGGTGATTTGCTCCCCGTCCATCTATCGTTAAGCAGAGATGTCAATCGTATCATTTGGAAACGATTGATTTTCCTACTTATTGAATTGTTTTGTAATGATTTTGATAATCTTTTTACATTTTGTCAAGTGATACGTATGAATTAGTGTTTACATGTACTATGCAACTGTACTGACAAACCACAAATCAATGTTTCCAATACATAGTTTCTTGCAGTGTTTCTCAAACGTTTTAATTTTAAGGATCTGTTATGCATTAGGCCACAAACCCCCTTTAGAACTTAACTGCACTTTGAGAATCTATGGTTTATTGAGACCAAAACAAACCGATTACAATGGCTTAAGTCAAATAGTGACTTAATTAGTCTTAGACCTTTGGAGACGCATGATAATTATGAATAAGTATCACCAGAATACCCTTATGTTTCTGAGCAAGGCTAATAACTGTAAACTCTTTTTGTTGAAAATAGCTGATCTACAAGGTATCACAAGGTATACAAGTTGTGAGCTTTTAGAATTGCTGCTTTTCCTTTTGTTCATGTGGTTAGTGATGTAGGCATTCAATGGTTGGTTTTCGGCCATGTGCTGGGAACACACACGCACACAAAATGATATCACACGTTTGATGACACCCTTGACTTGAGTAAGAACCTCCCTTGGATGCATTCTGCTACTGACAAAGGCTGGATTAAACTTCATGTGTGTGTGTGTGTGTGTGTGTGTGTGTGTGTGTGTGTGTGTGTGTGTGTGTGTGTGTGTGTGTGTGTGTGTGTGTGTGTGTGTGTGTGTGTGTGTGTGTGTGTGTGACTCACTGCCGGCCTCAGTATCAGTGGGGTTGTCGTTTTCCTCAAGGGTGAAGATAGGAGACATGAAGGCAGCAGTCATCCAGGGGGCAGCAGAGCTCAGGTCCTGACTCATGGCTGCTGAGTCGTAGGGATGCATGTGGCGATGAGGCAATATACTGTGACCATCACTTGTAGTAGACACCTGCTTTACACACACATATTGCAGGGATGTTACTTTTTATTCTGTCTTTGTCACAAATAGTCAAGAGTGCGTGTGTGTATGTGTGTGTGTGTGTGTATATATATATATATATATATATATATATATATAGACTGTCAAATGTAACTTAATTAATCGCAATTAAGTCACCGTCATATTAATCGTGATTATATTAATCACATATTTATTCATTTTAGCGATTTGGCCTACCCGTAGCTTAGGACACAGCTCTCTATGTCTGTGACTGTGAGCATACTCCTTATGTGGTATGTGTTGTGGATTTCCAGGGCAGATGTTACAGTACCATTACTGTTGTTACCCCACTCCCAAAACATTAATAACTACATTACCACATCATTTCTTCAGCTACTTTCAATATGGAGCTATATGCTCATAGTAGATTGGAATGTAACAGGGAGGCTAGGCTACAATATCCCTGCTCAATTTAATTGTTTTATTTTGTAGAATTCTGTATGAAGTCCATATGTTGCTATTTTAGTGAACCTTTATAAGCATAAAGGTGGCCACTACAGTACTCATATTACTAAGTAAAGTTAGCAGATCATTTAATACCCATCTGCTGCAGACTCATATTTTTGCATAAAGCAAGCACATTTTCCACTCCAATGTTAATAGGGGTATAAAGACTTTACATTATCCAGCTAAGAACAGATAAAAACCCAGATGACTTATTTATATATATACAGTACGTAGAGACCCCTTTCGGGACCCTGCATACATTTTTTTGTATTTGGGAATACTGTCTTCCCAAATACAAAAAAGGTATGCAGGGTCACGAAAGGGCCCACACACACACACTCTATATTTATAGCTGTAGACTACAACTCTCGTAGACGTATTTAATGTTTCTGACGTTTTCAATATACGAGAGTTGTAGGGTTCACCCCCCATGGACACAGGGACTTTCATGACTATACCCCGTAGACACTCCAAACATGTACAAATTGAAAATAAAGGTGCTTACCCCCACGCTCGTGACGCTCCAAATGTTAACTCTCGCTACGGGGTAGTAGTTTAATGTAATAATCCATATCTTTCAATAAAGAAGTGTTTTAAATGCCGTCTGTGGCCGATTCTGTCGGAAGTTCCCAATGGGCGGTAGTGACGCGCCGCATCTGGTGAAACCCGGAATTACACTCAATGTAAACGGGAAGTAAACGAGAACATGAGAACATTTTGTTCTGAACATCAGTAGATGGAAGTACAAATTCACAATACAAGGTCTACTAAACTGGGAGACTCATTAAGCACTGAGCTTGTTTAAGATGAGATCCCCATCATGCACACAAAGCATGATGAACCAAATCCCTGTGTCCATGGGGGGTGAACCCTACAACTCTCGTAGATTGGAAACGTCAGACTCATAAATACGTCTACGAGAGTTGTATTCTACAGCTAGTATATTTTTTGGGTGCGTTCGGAAATGTGCACCGGGAGTGCACTCGCCCATTAGTTTGTACTGGCCAGTGCGCTCAGTGATATATTTCCGCACGCATATTAACGACACACTTTATATTTGAACACAAGACACGTGTGAATATTCACGAACCCACATGTATAGTTGCATAAAGCTGTGTCACAGGAAATAAAAAGGTTAAATAAACAACAGTAAATAAACAATACCTGCTCTGAATCACTGCTGCTGCGTGAACCGAGCATAGAGTTAAAAAAAAATAAGGAACCGAGACCTTTGACCGAGAGCAAGGCGCAGCTATGATGGCGTCATAAACCCTCGACTGCAGTGCAGCCTTAAAGTGACAGTACTGAAACTGGTATCAACACTTCAGCTGGAATTTGAAATAGAACTGTATATTGATTCATTGAACTTAACAAAACAAAGATCAGGATCAGTTGAAATTTAAAACAAAAATAAGATTGAAACCCTGGTTATACACAAGTCAGGGTTCCTACACATTTTACATTTCAAAATTGCATAGGCCTACCTTTTCCAGACTCAAACTTCCAGAATTTGATTTTTCATACCATATTTGTTACCCGTGTAGGAAAAATGTTTACAAATCTGAGTTCCCAGAAATCTCACATAAAAATGGGAGGGGCGGAGTCCCTACTCTGGGCACATGAAATGTGTCCTCTGCTTAACAGAGCACTGCAGAGCCCCGGGGTGCAGTTTGGGGTTAAAGGGCTGTAGAGGTTTGGGTTGTGTAGTTACCTTGATGTAACTCCAAATGTGGGCAAGAAAAAAAAAATGCTCCATTGGCTATAAATTGATCATTCATAATATGCTAATCAATTACTTATTAAATTGTACAGTGAAGAGGCTCAGGAGGCGCTTTTAGCCTGTAGATGAACGCAAACAAAGTTGATTCTGACAATAGAACATCACCAAACCCGGAACTATTACTTTTCTTTTTTTTTATATAAAAATGTCAACTTCCTGTTGATTTTGCCATTTTAATTAAGAAGAAAACCCGGACTGGATCCACAGATCTGGATCTTTAAATCAACAGGAAGTTGGCATTTTTACATTCTATATTATTTAAGACAACTGCAGCTTTCACCATTGGAATTGCATTACGAAACGTACACATCGTTACATTTTATGGGTTTATTTCATCATAGCGCAGCACATGGTGAAGTATTGTAGTGCAGGTCATTGCAACAATTGTGAAAAATGAAAACGGGACAGCCAAATATTCTAAACTTTCTAAGTTTATATTAATGGTTTTAAAATGTAACTGTTACTAGCTGTATAGCTTATAAAAAATGTACAAATCAATTAACCACCAACGGTGTCACATAGCTAAAATAGCCGATCTACAAGCTCACAGCAGGTAGACCGGCTATTTCTGCCATTGGGGAAACCCAGGAAATGTGCAATGTTATTCCATTTTTGTCATGTGAATTTAAATGACCCCTAAACTACAGTAACTGAAGGAACGTTCATACAGTATGCAATATACTTCATAATCTTGCTTTCAATTACATCAATCTCACTCTGGCCTGTGCTCTCACACACAGTGGTAAACATTTTGTCTGCCTGCTCCAAACACCATGAAAACAAAAAAGGAACCCTGACAAGTAAACAGACGTGCCAAATGTCCTTTTCTTGGATCATCAGGTTTTAACCCATTTACTGTAGACCTGAGGCTGATTCTAAAAAACGGCATCTAAATCCTTCCTACGTTTTCTGAGAAAAAAACAACTGTATATGTTACTGTATATTGCCTCTGTCGGGTGGAAACCTCAGATGTCCAAAACTGTTACTTTTCAGGATTCAAATTCAAAAGTATCAAAAGCAACAGATCGACAAGCTCAAAATGCGTCGCTTCGCGTTTCAAGCTTGTAGATCTGCTACTTTTGATGCTTTTAAGTGACGCTGTAGTTTGATCAAGTAGAGAGTTAATTTACAAAAAAAAAACACAAAAAGTTAGACTATGGGGATCAGAGGTTTCTGCCTGACAACAGCAATACATAGCAACAACTAGAACACAGAGACTTGATCCCAGATTGAAATGTATAACAACGTATAGGTGTAACAGGTTTAAATGAGTTAAGCAATTCAACAATGTAATGAGGAGGGAGCACTGTTTTGCATTTTACAGTAATATGTTTATTTGTTTTGTCTACATTTCAACAACAAGGCAATTTGAATATAATTAACACTAGACTAGATTAAGACTTGAGAATAGAAAATAAGAATGATAAAATAAAAATAAGAGAATACAATGACGATGGAGACTTAAAAACCTCAGTAAAGGCAACGTGATACGTCACCGTTATCTTACTTCATGGTTTTATTTTAGGGATGCAAATTATCGATTAATTGATAATTGATAACCTTATCAACCGATTAACCGGTTAACTGATAAGCGGCGTTTTTTTTAAATCTGAGAATCTTAATTTCAGATTAAAAAAAAATCCTAAAAAAAGTGCTTAGGAGCCGAGATACAGCCTTTTTCAGTAAGTTAAACAAGAAGTGAATGGAGCGGAAAATCTTCAAATCATCATATCTTGGGTTCTGAACATAAAAAAAAAAAAAAAAAAGTTTTTTTTTTTCAATTAATTGTTAATTGTTTGATTTAATCGGATAATTTCTTAATCGATTAATTCGATTCATCGATTAATTGTTAACATCCCTATTTTATTTACAAATTCTTGTGTACATTTAAGACAACGACTGTATCCTTAGAGATGTGATAGTGTTACAGATAGTACATCAGGTTCTGGACAAACTCTATTACAACATTTACTGGAACCTCACAAGAAGACCATCGAGTTGTTATAATCTACCTATAATCTTTTTTTCTAAATTAATTTGAGCCATCTTGGCCCAAAGTGTGCATTTTATTTTCTTCCTCTAATTACACAGTGATAAAACACTGATCATTTTGATCTATAAAACCAAATATTTGGCTAAATCCATCATGTATGGTTTTGAATGGTGCTAATGCCAGTCACTTAGATTGAAGCATATTGTCTACAAATGTTGACTTATTTCACTGTCTAAATTCACACTTAAGTGGACAAGTGCATTAATGTGTCTCTGATGTAGTAGGGCTAACTAAAAAAATATCGGAACCGACATTTATAACCAATAACTTGATCTTGAATAAGCGAGGAGCAGTATATTATTGTGTGTGTGTGTGTGTGTGTGTGTGTGTGTGTGTGTGTGTGTGTGTGTGTGTGTAATGTGTATCTACATACACATATAAGTATATATGTGTATATATACTGTCAACGAATCAACTTGAATTTTATTTTTTATAATCTACTAAATTAAACTTCGCTGTACAATAGGAGCATACAGATATAGCAAAAATAGCCTACACATCGTGACGCAGAGTGACTATTGTCATGGCAGGCCCATGAACAGTGTTTGTGACACGTTTGGTGCAGACTGCAGCAGCAGGGCACCAGTGACCCCCTGGGAGCCACTAGTGTGACCAATCTCATGGCAGAAATCTGAACAGTGTTTGTGTTAAGTTTAAGGCATTTATGGAAGATGAATCATCATATTTGTTTTCGGATGTTGAGTTTGGTGAAGACTTTCACCACAAATTGTACTTGTAAAGGGCTTTCCCAATGTATGAATCAACATGTGTTTTTCCAGAGCTAACTTAAATGTATATATTTTGGTGCAAACTGTACATGTGTGTCCGGTGTGTTTTATCATATGTCTTTTCAGGTCTCCAGCTTGTTTAAAGCTTTTGTTACAAATTGTACAAGCAAAGGGTTTTTCGTCTGTATGAATCCTCATGTGTTTTTTCAGAAATGTATCATATTCAAATCTTTTGCTACAGACTGTACAAGCAAAAGGCTTTTCGCCTGTATGTATTCTCATGTGTCTTTTCAGGTCTCCAGCTTCTCTAAAGCTTTTTTTACAAACTGTACAAGCAAAGGGCCTTTCTTCTGTATGAATCCTCATGTGTTTCTTCAGAATTATATCAGATTTAAATATTTCGCTACAAACTGTACAAGCAAAGGGCCTTTCTTCTGTATGAATCCTCATGTGTTTCTTCAGAATTATATCAGATTTAAATATTTCGCTACAAACTGTACAAGCAAAGGGCTTTTCGCCTGTATGTATTCTCATGTGCTGTTCCATATATCCAGCTTGGTCAAAGCTTTTTCTACAAACTGTACAAGCAAAGGGCTTTTCACCTGTATGAATCCTCATGTGCATTTTCAGATATCCAACGCGACAGAAGCTTTTGTTACAAACAGTACAAGTAGAGGGCTTTTTGTCTGTATGAATTCTCATGTGCCTTTTCAGACGTTCAGCTCGGTTAAAGCTTTTGTTACAAACTGTACAAGTTGAGGGATTTTCGCCTGCATGAATTCTCATGTGTACGTTCAGATTTTGATGTTGAGCAAAGCTTTTACTACAAACTGTGCAAGCAAAGGGCTTTTCGCCTGTATGAATCCTCATGTGTATTTTCAGACTACATCTCAGGGTAAAGCTTTTTCTACAAAATGTGCAAACAAAGGGCTTCTCATCTGAATGAGCCATCCTCATGTGTTTTTTCAGACTCTGAGAATGATTGAATTTTTTGCTACAAACTGTACATGCAAACGGCTCGTCACCTGTATGAATCCTCATGTGTATTTCCAGACTTTTGGTTTGGTTAAAGCTTTTGTTACAAACTGTACACGCAAAGGGCTTTCCGCCCATATGAATCCTCATGTGTTTTTTCAGATCACCCTTGTGACCACAGTCTTTGCCAGAGTCTGTACATCTAAAGAGTTTCTTTCCTGTTTCACTCCTAGGTGGCTTTTGTTTTAATGATTTCGGGTTCTGGGACAGCTTGTTGCTCAAAGACAACCTTTGTCCTTCCACATGTGTCGTGTGGGATTCTGCTGTGTTTACAACTGTCTCATCATCCCTGGTCTCCCAATCATCACTGTCATCAGTATCAGATTCAGAACAGTGCGAAGAGAGGAGCTGATCATCACTAGTTGGTTGTGATGCTCCACAGTCCTCTACATAAGCTTGTGTTTTCATGTCTTCAGTTGAGATGCTACCTGGAGGCTCTGTTTCTCTGTTTTTTCCATAATCTTCATTTTTCACTGCTAGTAATATCAAAG
Organism: Gymnoscopelus microlampas; assembly: GCF_963454915.1. Lineage (NCBI taxonomy): Eukaryota > Metazoa > Chordata > Actinopteri > Myctophiformes > Myctophidae > Gymnoscopelus > Gymnoscopelus microlampas. The sequence goes on from NC_139951.1 coordinate 11,700,950, forward strand.
TTGACCCAGCAGCCTCCAGTGGTCTTAGAAGTATGTCCTCCAGTTCCTCTTTAATCTGTTGAGGTTCTAGTTTCACCTGGACCAGACTGTGAACCCTCTCCTGTTCTACTTTAATCTGTGCAGGTTCTAGTTTCACCTGGACCAGACTGGGGCTCCTCTCCTGTTCCTCTTTAATCTGTGGAGGTTCTAGTTTCACCTGGACCAGACTGGGGCCCATCTCCTGGTTTTCAGGGGAAGCTTCCTCTTTACACATGGAAAGGAATTGGAGATCTAGAGGGAGGAGAGAGGAGGTAACGTCAGCATAGAGCAATTCAATTGTTTTTCATTTGGATGCGATTGATTCTCCTACTTATTGTTTTGTTTTTATTAGTAATACTTGTCAAAAAAGTGAATGCAACTGTACTGACAAATAAGTAACCAATGTTTCCAATACATAGTCCAATATATTGCAGCGTTTCTCCAACTTTGACATTTTAGCACCCTTAGTTTGGTATGCATTAGGCCACAAACGCCCCTAACACTTTTACAGAACTGTAAGGGTCAATTTTGTTCACATTATCAATCATTTAGCAGGGACCCGGATATGAGACCCACTAAACAGATAACTATGTCTAAGTCAAATAGTGACTTCATTGTTAAACAAAATCTTCATTCATCTGACTTTATCCCACAAGTAATTAGTGAGGCACACTTGAACATTTTTGTCAAGTGTCTCCAAAGGCCCTTATGTTTCTAAGCAAGGATAATAACCATGCAAATTACATTTCCATGTGTGCACGATTTGACTCTTGCTGGCTAGCTATACTCAAGCAAACTCGATCCAGGAGGGCTTTACCATTCACACCCTATATACTTTAATGAACGGGATCTCCACAGTGGTCGATCCACAAACCACAATAAGAATAAGAATACTGTGTATTCTTATTATTTATGTTGTCCTGCATAATGCAAGCTTTGTTGAGGGTGTATACTGTATATACGTTTTTACACTGCTGTATCTACAGTATTTTCTCCTGTCCTGAAACTGTATCTTAACTGCTGTGGTGCCTCTGGTGACTGAATTTCCGCTGCAGGATCATTAAAGGACTTATCTTATCCTTGGCCACCTCCTTTCCTTCCATCTACACATTAAGGATGCGGAGATTCATCTATACGAATCAGTGAATCGATATACACATGCACGATGCGACGCACCTGTTCATTCAGAGTGCATCGGATACAATTGATGGGTGAAATTGTGTGTGTGTGTGTGTGTGTGTGTGTGTGTGTGTGTGTGTGTGTGTGTGTGTGTGTGTGTGTGTGTGTGTGTGTGTGTGTGTGTGTGTGTTTGTGTGTGCGCGCGCTACTCACTGCCGGCCTCAGTATCAGTGGGGTTGTTGTTTTCCTCAAGGGTGAAGATAGGAGACATGTAGGCAGCAGTCATCCAGGGGGCAGCAGAGCTCAGGTCCTGACTCATGGCTGCTGAGTCGTAGGGATGCATGTGGCGATGAGGCAATATACTGTGACCATCACTTGTAGTAGACACCTGCTTTACACGCGCGCGCACACACACACACACACACACACACACACACGTAAGAACAAAATACGTTTTGTTGAACAGTCAAACAATGTTGGCATGTTTAAAGGCAAACATTTTCTAAATAACAGAAACAGCTGGGACATCTAGAAATGTCTACAATGGCATTACTCCGGTCACTATTGGACTGCTCTAACTATCAAAAACTATAATGTATAATCTATGATCCAATCAAAGACACACACACACACACACACACACACACACACACACACACACACACACACACACACACACACACACACACAGTGTTTTTACTCCGTTTAGAGGAACTATAGTTATAATACATTTTAGTTGAATAGTCTAAATCAGTCCAAATATTTCAGCCAGTGAAGAGGAAATATCTTTTTTAAATCCAAATAACAAAGTATAAAATATGGTTTAAGTGGTTAGCAGTTCTGAATAGGCAGGTCTTGTACTACTGATATGTGTATCAGAACAACATGCACTCTAAATAACATGAGCGTCAACGCATGAATCCAAACAAGTTTACGTAATGTAAACAACACAAATGATACACTTCCATCTGCCGTATTACTAACACCAGGGAAGTTATGGATACGAAAAGCACCGTGTCCTCCAAATAGAGCAACTGTTTATAATGGAGAAGAATGAGCAGTAGCAGTATTTTGCAAGCTGCTTTGCCTTACACTTCGACAACCTCATGATCCTCAAGCCCCTGACCACCAGCCTGTGGAGATGGCCCAAGGTGCCAGATATACAAGCAATGAGCTGACACAAGTTATAACCAGCTGTATAATGGTTAGTATTATAGTTGGTATTTTACTTGGTTTGTAAGGAAGGCTTCCTCTAAACTTTAGTCAAAAGTACAGCCAACTTCCAATAGGAAAACCTCCCTGCTGTCCTCGTCAATCTCAATGACATCCGGTGTATTTGTAGTTTATATTTGCAAATACATGGAGGTCACTGTAGCCTTGGATCAAAACTATCAAAGATTAATTTTATCGAGTGACAGCCTTACTTTTGCTTACGTATCTATTGATAGTCTTGGTCTCAATCTCCCTATAGTGAATGGAAATCTGCGCACAAAGCCTGTACTTCTCTGTATATGTACAAATGCAACATGCAAGGACCCTGACCCTGTAGCCACGGATGTTAACTCGCCACATGGAACCTGTGTGCACTGTTTTAGTCTGTATTTTTCAATAGACATGTTTTAATCCGTCTGTGTCGGAAGTTCCCTCTGTATCCCTCAATGGGTCATCAGGTGGAAAGCTGGTATTACACTCGATGTAAAAGAGGAAATACAACGGCATTCAGGCACAGACGTATTAACACACATATCTTTAAAAAAAATACAGACTAATACAGTGCACACATGTTCCGAATGGCGAGTTCAGCACAAAAGTCAGCACTTTTTATGTTTCATTTGTACATGTACAGAGAAGTATGGGCTTTGCGCGCCTATAGTGACATTTCCAGTCACTATAGTCAGATTGAGACCAAGACCATCATAGATACATAAGCAAATGTCATAGTCAGACTCAACAATCTATGATCGTCTTGATCCATGGCTAGGGTCACTGCATTGAAAAATGTCTGGTTTCACAGTGGAATCAAACGTGGATGACACGTCATCTTTGGTAATAAGGACAATAATTCTGTCATGTCCTAACCCTAACCCAAGTACAGTCCTAAACATTTCAACCTTTTAATTTATATATGACATACTCGTATAACCAGATGCTGTACACACACACACACACACACACACACACACACACACACACACACACACACACACACACACACACACACACACACACACACACACACACACACACACACACACCAGATACAACCAAAAAGTCAATAAAGCACAAAAAGGTAATCACCACACACTTACAATAAAAAATATAAACACTCTATGAGCATGCAGAACTGCCTAGTCTACACTAGCCTTGGATCAAGACTATCATAGATGTATTTTATCGAGTCTGACTTTTGCTTTCTTATCAATGATATGGACTAATACAGTGCACACAGGTCCCTAATGTCAAAATCATGTGACGTCACCCGTTACTTATCGATCATCCCCCATGATGTTGCCGGGTCAACTTACTGCATAGAAACCATATGAAAAAGGCCGACATGTGCCCCTTTTTAGATATTTTGTGGTTATGAGGATTTGAATGTGTGTTTTATGTCAGCCAACTACTTTTGCGGACTTCAGCCAAGTGCGCACGTCATAAGCACAAATCTACACTTTGTGGACGTAAAGAATGTCCATAAAGACCGCCTGCCGATGTCTGGACAATCCAGCATGGCAATCAGTTGACTTTTAGAATATTTTTGTGTACCTGATTGTAGATTGAAGAGTCCTGGTAGTACTTACATTTACTTAATTCAAATATTGTAAATACATGTACCTCTTTAGGGCATTTGCAGGGGTGTGATGTGACTTTTTGAGCTAGTGGAGCTCTATTGTAACGACGTCACATGCACGCGCACATGCACCTGCACGCATGTGCACACAGCCACTCAGCTCAATGCTAGTTGAAATACTGTATGCAACATGTGTGATGGAAAACAAGTTTTTCATGTAATTATATTTCTTATTATTTAGATGCATTGTTAATTTGTTGTTTTTATTTTTGTTTCAATTAATACATTTTTAGTTTTGCATAAAAGCGGCCTTTACAAAGACTCACCCACACATAAGTAGGCTATAGTATATGTACTTAAAATAATCAGACAACATGTCTTCACTTGAATGACAGGTATAACCTTGTGTCTGGTGCAGCTCTCGTTCTTTCTTGGGTCCTCAGCTAAGCAATGGGATCTCAAGCTCATAATCTCATATTATCACATAATCTGTAGGGTCCCAGTCATAGGTGGCCCATGTAACTTGATGAACATCAAGGCTGATACCTGTTTAACCAGTAACTTTGTACTGTTGGACTGGGGTGCAGTGCAGAGACCAATTGTCTCTCATTGTGAGAGACACATTCAATTCCATAGCTTTTCTTGAGTAGCCTAATGTTATGCAAAGCAACCAGCGAGGCTAGAGGGCTATTATTCTGGGTGTTGACGGCTCTCTCGCGGTCACGCATTCTTTGAGACACACATTCAGGTTTTTCGGGTCGTGGCCGAAACCGCCATTCTTCCATCAGGTGAAACAACACAGCTTTCACCATTGGAATTGCATTACGGAACGCAGACATTGTTACATTTAGTGGGTTCATTTCGTCATAGTGCAACATATGGTAAAGTATTGTGGTGCAGGCCATTGCAACAATCACCAATCTTGCGGAAAAATTAAAACGGGAACGCAAAATATTCTAAACCGTGATTCTGCCAATAATCATATTCTTTAAATAGAGAGATTCTTTAAGAGACACTTCCAGGTTTTTGCCGGGCCAAACAAGAGAATCACATGACGTTGATCCCCTTCCCCTATTCGCTCATACTAGGACATAAACCCATAACATGTAACAATGTGTACGTTCCCTAATGCAATTCCAATGGTGAAAGCTGTGTTGTTTCACCCGGTGAAGGAATGGCGGATTCGGCCAAGCCCCGAAATAAGCGTATGTGTGTGTTTCAATGTGTGACTATTTACGGGGGTAGAGACCAGGACTATCGTAGATACGAAAGCAAAAGTCAGACTCTATAAAATACATATATATGATTAGCCCCTACGGAACCTCTCCCTCCGCTGTATAGAGCGTGCCAACACGGCGACACCGCGGGGGATGTTGGCATTGTTAAGTCAACCAGGTTTTTACCCCTCAAAGATGTCCGCCGCTACCAAAAGATACTTGTTGACGCCCCTTTCAGGAATTTTGGCACGCTGTATAGCTCAGAGATGAGGTTCCTCGTTTCTCGGTGCCGTTTTAGCAGGACATTGTCACACATTTTCCACTTTACATGTTTCTTACCCCTTTCTGCACATCGTATCCAAAAAGTAAAGGTTTTCTGCCATGCTCTCAGATGTTTTAAGTTCTAGCGCGCAATCAAAGCTATCCAACGAGTTGAAAAATGTATTTAATTCGCCTCTGTCCTAATCCGGTTACATGTTTTTAAGACATTGCGCAAGAGTTGCGCCCGTAGAGATAACATTACTGATTCCCCTACAGGTCAAATGTTGAATTGCATATTCTAATGCAAAATATTATGGAACCGGCTGAGGACAGAGGCAAATTAAATACTTTTTCCAACTCGTTGGATAGATTCTATGGTGCGCTAGAACTTAAAACATCTGAGAGCATGGCAGAAAACCTTTACTTTTTGGATACGATGTGCAGAAAGGGGTAAGAAACATGTAAAGTGGAAAATGTGCGACAATGTCCTGCTAAAACGGCACCGAGAAACGAGGAACCTCATCTCGGAGCTATACAGCGGAGGGAGAGGTTCCGTCGGAGCTAATATAGTCTTGATCCACGGCTAGGTCTACACACAGGTTCAGCTACACGCATGGAAGAAACCCGGGAAAAGGGTGCATTTACAAACTTTATATTCGAGCACAAGACACCTGTGCACACTAGCAACCTAGCAAGTATCATATATAATTGCATGATACAGCTGTGTTACACTGTCTATAAAAGGACACAAAAAGGTTAAATATGAAAAGAAACCATACCTGCTCTGAATCCTGCATGAACTGACTGATAGAGAGCGAGCCAGGCGATGCGCACTATGATGGCGTATGTCGGTCATGAACGAACGGCTCAAATGAACTGGTTCTATTTGGTGAACAGTTGCAAATGCGACTTTATGGATTGACTGAAGAGACGGTTCACCACCGTTCCTCTTTAATCATTGCGCGAGGGGGGCGGGCTCTCCCTCAGGATCAGGCAGCTTTCCTGATTGGACTGAACAACGTGAGGAGGGCGGGATCGTGGGGAGGAGAAGGGGTGACTGGGACAGAATATATATTTCAAAATATATGAATGTGAGTAAATATAAAACGGAGGCCTTGGTTAATTCTGACCACCTCGCTGTGAGAGCCACTGTTAGTTTTCAGGATATCCCTAGACAGAATAACTGGAAGCTGAAAATTAATTGTTTAGTAAATCCGGAGATAATGCAGAGTGTTAAAGCTGAGATAAATAGAGTGAAGGACAGAGTGTTCACTGAGTCAAATGTTGAGTTGTGGGAAGAAATGCAGAGGTGCTTCAAAAGACACCTCATTTTAAAATGCACATTTTTAAACAGAGAACGAAATAAAGAATATGACAAATGAATGCAATCTTTTGTGGATATTAAATGTAAACGAGGCCCACTAACGGAACAAGAAGAAAAGAAACGGGAAGAAATTAATAGTAGGCTACTTTAATGGTGTTTAATAACGAATACAATAATGCAGTTAAAGTCCAGCCAGGGTTCGATATGGACGAACCTGCTAATACCCAAAAGGTCATACAGAAATATAAAGAAAGACAGGATTTTAATTGTATTAATTCTTTGAGAAATGAAAATGGCCACATTGTGGAAAAAGATAATGAAATTATGGATTTAATTGTTGAACATTTTGAAGAAATATATTGTAATGTTGGTGGTTCTTTGGAAGCAGAGGCCTTTTTATCAGAGGTTAAAAACTGGATGAAGTGCATTTTGCAACTGTACTTGGTGACATCACCAGGGAAGAAGTAAAAAAAAAGCTATTTCACTCTTAAACAGAGGGAAATCACCCGGTCCAGACGGGCTTCCCTCTGAATTTTACCAGGTATTTGCCAATGAACTTGATGATAGGCCTACCATCTCTCTGATATTTAAAAAAGGCGATGAAAATGATTTAAATAATTGGAGACAGATCACATTATCAAACATAGAATATAAGATCCTCGACAAAATAATAATGATGAGACTAAATTCAGTTTTAAATTAAATAATAGAACAAGAACAAACATGTGCTATTAAAGGACGCATGATGCGGGATAACCTTAATAGGATCAGAGAGACGATAACTGAAAGCCACAAGCCAGACTTTTTTATTGTTGGTTTTGATCAAAAAAGAGAGGATAGGAGAGGAAAATGACAGCCAGACTTGCTCATGGAGGTGAAAGAGGAAATGAAAATCCTTGGAATAATATTTGGCAATATAGACTGTGTAGGCTACAGAAAAACTGGGACAGAAAAGAAGCAGAGATTCAAGAAGAAATAGAGAAATGGAAAGTTAGGGACACAACCTATAAATCAAGAATAGGGATAGTTAAAACTTTGTTTTATCTAAATTGTTGTTTTGGCTACAATTTTTCCGCCACCTGAGAGATGTATCAAAAGAAAGAAAATAGGATGTGTGTAGCCTACTGTTGATAGGACACAACCGTGAGGTGACGAAACGAGCCCTCATGTACAAAAACTTGGCGCACTGGATGTTGGCAAAAATTGTTAATTGCCTTTTGTAAAAATGTGTCTAGGGGCATTCTTTGTGGAGCAACCTGGGTGGGAGACCCCCAAAAGTGGGAGAAACATATAGGGCAGGGGCAGATCGTCACTGCCATAGGACTACAAAGTGACATATGGAGATTTCACAACTAAACATAGCACTTTGTCTTTGAATATTAACTGCAGGGGCACCCAGTCAAACAAAACAATTTACAATTTAATAAGTGAGGCCTTATATGGAGGACTGGTGAATTTTAAAGATTGCTCACAGGACAGGAGCAAAGTAAACGCCTAGTGAAGTGTCTTAACAGCGGCCTTGTTACAGGGACCATACAAGATGTTATGTGGCTAACAGTACTCCCTGTAAGAGGAGTAGTTAAATGGAGTTGCTTCGTGAGAACCACAGAATGCCCTATGCCAGGTTGTAGCTACACATACAGAGACCATAGACCATTTCTACTAACAGACTGCAACAGGTCTAAACAGATATGGAGTAAAATGTTTGACATGGGGGTCAAGGTACCATGCCACAGAGATATTTTGTATGCCAATTTTACCTGCGCAAAAGAAAATTATGATTTATTTTGGTTGTGTATTTGTGTCACTGTTTTTAAAATATGGAAGACCCGGCCCAAATGGCAATAGACCATAACACAGTTATAAATGCAGACACTGTTTTTAGGCAAGTGAAAACAGGATTAAAAAGGAGGAGAACTGTCGTTCTAAAAAGAACGCACCCAAAATGTAATTGGCCCGAGGTCGCACTGGGCACTTGGGTCTGTGAGGTATGTTTCGTGGACTTTATCGGGTGACCAGTGTGATACCACGTAAAGCCTTATGAAATATATATAGATGTGATTTCCATGTAATTTTTTGAACGGTCGATGAAATGTATGTTTTTGATATTGCCATGTAATGTTTATAAAATGAGATTGGGATTACCTTGTTGTTATTACCTTGCCATGCACTTGAATAATATGTACAAGCCTTGACTTACGACGTATATATTTAAAAAGGCATTTTTTTGTAAGATGTGGAAATTCAATAAAATACTTTAAAAACGTAGTGTTTTGCAATCAGAGGCAGGCGGGGGCGGGTCTCTGCGTAACCGGTTTGCCTAACCGCTAGTTGTTGCGAAAAACAGGATTGACAGGATTAAAAAGGAGGAGAACTGTCGTTCTAAAAAGAACGCACCCAAAATGTAATTGGCCCGAGGTCGCACTGGGCACTTGGGTCTGTGAAATACGGTATGTTTCGTGGACTTTATCGGGTGACCAGTGTGGTACCACCTAAAGCCTTATGAAATATATATAGATCTGATTTCCATGTAATGTTTTGAACGGTCGATGAAATGTATGTTTTTGATATTGCCATGTAATGTTTATGAAATGGGATTGGGATTACCTTGTTGTTATTACCTTGCCATGCACTTGAATAATATGTATTGCCAAGCCTTGACTTACGACGTATATATTTAAAAAGGCATTTTTTTGGTAAGATGTGGAAATTCAATAAAATACTTTAAAAACGTAGTGTTTTGCAATCAGAGGCAGGCGGGGGCGGGTCTCTGCGTAACCGGTTTGCCTAACCGCTGTTGTTGACACTCAGCCGGTTTTGTAATCTTTGGGACAGTGTGAATGGTTTTTGATCGATACTCGAGCACTCTCAGTCTCGTGCATGTGCGGGCGCGCGGTAACCGCCCAACTCACTCCAAATCCAACTCACTCCAAATCGCGCCCAACTCACTCCAGACATCTCACTCCACACACTTGCCCAACTCACTCCACACACTTGCCCAACTCACTCCACACACTTGCCCAACTCACTCCAAAAATTATTATTGAGTACAATATTGAGGAATTAAGTACAATATTGAGGAATTTGTTACTTTTAACTCTATTCTGTTTTAGGCTTGGTTAAAGTTTTAAATACTGTCTCTACAAAACAACTTAATGGTTCTGGGGGGGGGGGGGGGGCTCGCTGGCCACTTTGGCACTTGGAGTCCTGTGTTTGTTAGATGTCTTATTCTATTGTTGGTCAAATCAAGAGGTGTTGTTATATTCCTCGTTAAGGTTTTGGCCCTCCTCCACTGAGTTCACCCGCATAATCACCCTCCACCCAGGTTAGGGTTAGGGTTTAGGGTTAGGGTTAGGGTTAGAATGTAAGAGTCTCCACCGATTCAACCCACACACACACACACACACACACACACACACACACACACACACACACACACACACACACACACACACACACACACACACACACACACACACACACACACACACACACACACACACACACTATAATATTATGATTTATAGCTGCAAAGTAACTAGTAAAACAAATACATTTAGTGGAGTAAAAAAACAATATGTGGATCCAATATGTAGTGGAGTAGAGGTAAAACCATTGGAAGTTGGGAATACTCAAATAACGCACAAATACCCAACATTGTACATAAGTACAGTACTTAAGTTAATGTACTTAGTTACTTTACACCACTGACACATTGAACCAATATTACACTGGTGACATTGCATGGAGTGAGTTGGGTTTGGTCCTGGAGTGAGTTGGCTATGGTCCTGGAGGGAGTTGGTCTTTGGTCCTGGAGGGAGTTGTCCCAGCCCTGGAGTGAGTTGGGCGAGCCCTGGAGTGAGTTGGGCAAATATTTCTTAAGTCTTCATGGAGTGAGTTGGATTTGGAGTGAGTTGGGCGGTATTCCGGGCGCGCGACCAACACTGGACTGTCAGAATCCAGGAGATGAGATGGGGGGTGTGGCCACTAGCAACACCGCCAGCACCCTCACACAACCCACACACCAATATATAACATTGCATTGTCAACATTTCAAAATAAACATTATACACTTTGACTGGAAAGGATTTACAACAAAGCTTAGGCTACAATGTTTGTTATTAACTGCTCCACAGAAGTAACAGACTCTGACTGACTGCATTACAATGATCAAAACAGAGTCAACAGTAACAAAATAAACATAAATACAATATTTTGAGACTGTGAGAATCAAGGAATGATGGGTACAATTTCATCCATTAAAACGCTAATAGTATAATAATAACCATTCATTACTTAAAAGTTAATATCTCTATGATTGCATGCACTGACCACACACCCCAAGCTGGGGTCCACCCTGAGAAACGTTTTAACATAGTAGATGTAATTTCCTGTGTTCTGGTGAATTTTGGGAGTTTCTCCTGGATTCTCCCAAATCCAGGAGATTGTCTATGGAAACAAGCCCATGCTTCTGCCTACACATATGGCATGTCCTAGTATGAGCGAATAGGTGAAGGGGATCAACGTCACGTGATTCTCGTTTGGCCTGGCAAAGACCTTGATTTGTGTCTCAAATAATGAATATGATTATTGGCAGAATCACGGAAAGTTAAGAATATTTTGCGTTCCTGTTTTAATTTTTCACAATATCGGTGGTTGTTGCAATGACCTGCACTACAATACTTCACCATATGTTGCGCTATGACGAAATAAACCCAGTAAATGTAACAATGTGTGCGTTTCATTATGCAATTCCAATGGTGAAAGCTGTGTTGTTTCACCCGATGAAAGAATGGCGGATTTGGCCACGCCCCGAAATACCCGTATGTGTGTCTCAATTAAAGAGGGCTTTTTGTGTTATCCTTTTAGCATCATTGTATAATCGTACCACTATATTATTTGCACAGTGAATCAATCAATCGTGACTGAAACATGTAAAGACTGGCAGAACATATATGAATGTCAAGAAAATTATGAATATCCTTACAGTATGTGAATTACATTATTAAATATGAATAACAGAAACATGCATACATACATGAAACATAAAATATTCTCGTGAGTGCCTGTTGTATTTTGTCAGTGGTGTAAGTAACTAAATACCCAGGAAATGCTAAGACAGTGCAATGTTATTCCGTTTTTGTCATGTGAATTGAAATGACTTTTGTCTTTTGTCAACCCCTACTACAGCAACAGAAGGGACGGTCATACAGTATGCAATATACTTCATAAACTTGCTTTCAATTACATCAATCTCACTCTGGCCTGTGCTCTCACACACAGTGGTAAACATTTTGTCTGCCTGCTTCAAACAGCATGAAAACAATCTGCTTGTATGATCAATTTTGACTTAGAAATTCTGAATTTTATCGTTTAGAAAACGGGAATAGGGATAATAAGTCTGGAAAGCATTTGTCCATGCTTTCATCCATTTAGACCTGAGGCTGATTCTAAAAAAAAAACGCCATCTAAATCCTACTTAAGTTTTCTGAGAAAAAAAACACAACTGTATATGTTACTATATGTTGTCTCTGTCGGGTCGAAACCTCATGTCCAAAAATGTTACTTTTCAGGATTCAAATTCAAAAGTAACAGATCGACAAGCTCAAAATGCGTCGCTTCGCATTCCAAGCTTGTAGATCTGCTACTTTTGATGCTTTTATGTGACGCTGTAGTATGTAAGTTAAAACTAAGTTAATTTACAAAAAAAATAGACTATGGAGATCAGAGGTTTCTGCCTGACAACAGCTATACATAGCAACAACTAGAACACAGAGACTTGTTCCCAGATTGAAAGCTATGACAACGTATAGGTGTAACAGGTTTAAATGAGTGAAGCAATTCAACAGTGTAATGAGGAGGGAGCACTGTTTTGCATTTTACAGTAATATATTTATTTGTATTGTTTACATACACACATTCACATTAAAACTAGCTAAGACTTGAGAATAGAAAATAAAAATATGACAAATAGAAAAATATTCAGCTTTGATTTCTTTGAAATTATACTTCGCTGTACAATAGGGGCATACAGATATAGCAAAAATAAAGTGACACCCCTGGGAGCCACTAGTGTGACCAATCTCATGCACAGACATCTGAACAGGTTTGGGCGGATGGCACACATACCATAACAGTGTCTGTGTTAAGTTTGGGGCAGATAGGAGACACCGACTGAACAGTGTTTGTGTTAAGTCTGGGGCGGATTGGAACAACAGTTCAGCCTTGCAAGTCCAGATATTATATTTGTTACTTCCACTGTCGACACATTAGGCATTTGTGGAAGATGAATCATCATATTTGTTTTCGGATGTTGAGTTTGGTTAAAGCTTTAGCTGCAAACTGCACTTATAAAGGGCTTTCCCAATGTATGAATCCACATGTGTTTTTTCAAAGCTATCTTATATGTATATGTTTTGCTACAAACTGTACATGTGTGTACCGTGTGTATTCTCACGTGTGTATTCTCACGTGTGTATTCTCATGTGTTTTCAGGTCTCTAGCTTTTTTAAAGCTCTTGTTACAAACTGTACAAGCAAAGGGTTTTTCGTCTGTATGAATCCTCATGTGTTTTTTCAGAATAATATCATATTTAAATCTTTCGCTACAAACTGTACAAGCAAAGGGCTTTTCGCCTGTATGTATTTTCATGTGCGATTTCAGATATCCAGCTTGTTCAAAGCTTTTGTTACAAACTGTACAAGCAAAGGGCTTTTCACTTGTATGAATCCTCATGTGTGTATTAACACTTGCTTCATATGCAAAGCGTTTTCTACAAACAGTACAAGCAAAGGGCTTTTCACTTGTATGAATCCTCATGTGTGTATTAACACTTGCTTCATATGCAAAGCGTTTTCTACAAACAGTACAAGCAAAGGGCTTTTCACCTGTATGAATCCTCATGTGTATTTTCAGATATCCAACGTGACTGAAGCTTTTGTTACAAACAGTACAAGTAGAGGGCTTTTCGTCTGTATGAATTCTCATGTGTACTTTCAGACTCTGAGGATGATAGAACCTTGTGCTACAACCTGTGCATGCAAACGGCTTTTCGCCTGTATGAATCTTCATGTGTGTTTCCAATTTTTTGGTTTGGTTAAAGCTTTTGTTACAAATTGTACAAGTTGAAAGATTTTCGCCTGCATGATTTCTCATGTGTTTTTTCAGACTCTGTGGATAATTGAACCTTTTGCTACAAACTGTACATACAAACGGCTTTTCGCCTGTATGAATCCTCATGTGTGTTTCCAGATTTTTGGTTTGGTTAAAGCTTTTGTTACAAACTGTACAAGCAGAGGGCTTTTCGTCTGTATGAATCCTCATGTGCCTTTTCAGAAATTCAGCTCGGTTAAAGCTTTTGTTACAAACTGTACAAGTTGAGGGATTTTCGCCTGCATGAATTCTCATGTGTACTTTCAGACTCTGAGGATGATTGAACCTTTTGCTACAAACTGTACATGCAAACGGCTTTTCGCCTGTATGAATCCTCATGTGCGTTTCCAGATTTTTGGTTTGGTTAAAGCTTTTGTTACAAACTGTACAAGCAAGGGGCTTTCCGCCCATTTGAATCCTCATGTGTTTTTTCAGATCACCCTTGTGACCACAGTCTTTGCCAGAGTCTGTACATCTAAACAGTTTCTTTCCTGTTTCACTCCTAGGTGGCTTTTGTTTTAATGATTTCGGGTTCTGGGACAGCTTGTTGCTAAAAGACAACCTTTGTCCTTCCACATGTGTCGTGTGGGATTCTGCTGTGTTTACAACTGTCTCATCATCCCTGGTCTCCCAGTCATCACTGTCAGTGATCAGTATCAGATTCAGAACAGTGTGAAGAGAGGAGCTGATCATCACTAGTTGGTTGTGATGCTCCACAGTCCTCTACATAAGCTTGTGTTTTCATGTCTTCAGTTGAGGTGCTACCTGGAGGCTCTGTCTCTCTGTTCTTTCCATCATCTTCACTTTTCACTGCTAGTAATATCAATGTTGACCCAGCAGTCTCCAGTGGTCTTGGAAGTATGTCCTCATGTTCCTCTTTAATCTGTTCTAGTTTCACCTGGAACAGACTGGGGCTCCTCTCTTCCAGTTCCTCTTTAATCTGTGGAGGTTCTAGTTTCACCTGGACCAGACTGGGAACCCTCTCCTGTTCCTCTTTAATCTGTGCAGGTTCTAGTTTCACCTGGACCAGACTGGGGCCCATCTCCTGGTTTTCAGGGGAAGCTTCCTCTTTACACATGGAAAGGAATTGGAGATCTAGAGGGAGGAGAGAGGAGGTAACTTCAGCATAGAGAAATTCAATTGTTTTTCATTTGGATGCGATTGATTATCCTACTTATTGTTTTGTTTTTAATTGTTTTGTTAGTAATACTAAGTAATACTTGTCAAAAAAGTAATACTTGTCAAAAAAGTAATGGACAGAGTATGAATGCAACTGTACTGACAAATAAGTAACCAATGTTTCCAATACATAGTCCAATACATTGCAGCGTTTCTCCAACTTTGACATTTTAGCACCCTTAGTTTGGTATGCATTACCACAACCCCCCTAACACTTTTACAAAACTGTAAGGGTCAATTTGGTTCCCATTATCAATAATTTAGCAGGGACCCGGATATGAGACCCACTAAACAGATAACTATGTCTAGGTCAATAGTGACTTCATTGTTAAACAGAATCTTCATTCATCTGACTTTATCCCACAAGTAATTACTGGGTCACACTTTAAAAAATTGTCAAGCGTCTCCAAAGGCCCTTATGTTTCTACGCAAGGATAATAACCATGCAAATGAGATGTCTTAAACATTTCTTAAATTATTTGTAACTGTAATTGTATTCTTGCTCTGTAAAGCACTTTGAGCTGCATGTCATGTCATGAAAGGTGCTATACAAATAATGTTTATTATTATTTGTATACTATTGTTTATTTTGTGTGTGAAGTTTTTACACTGCTGTATCTACAGTACTTTCTCCTGTCCTGAAACTGTATCTAACTGCTGTGGTGGTGACTGAATTTCCGCTGCAGGATCATTAAAGGACTTGGCCACCTCATTTTCTTACCTCTACACATTAAGGATGCGGAGATTCATCGATACGAATCGGTGAATCAATATAAACGTGCACGATGCAACTGCATTCAGCGTGCATCGGATACAATTGACGGGTGAAATTGCGATGCATTGTTCGCTGCGTGTCTGCATCGGTAAAAATCCATGGTTACATCGTGTTTGTCATTTATTATTTAATCCTATTTTAAGAATCCGAGGCGCCTTGAATGCACCCTCGCTGCCTTTCGCGTTCATCGAAACAGCAAGCGTGTGTGTGTGTGTGTGTGTGTGTGTGTGTGTGTGTGTGTGTGTGTGTGTGTGTGTGTGTGTGTGTGTGTGTGTGTGTGTGTTAGTTACTCACTGCCGGCCTCATTATCAGTGGGGTTGTTGTTTTCCTCAAGGGTGAAGATGGGAGACATGTAGGCAGCAGTCATCCAGGGGCCATCAGAGTAGGCAGCAGTCATCCAGGGGGCATCAGAGCTCAGGTACTGACTCATGGCTGCTGAGTTGTAGGGATGCATGTGGTGATGAGGCAATATACTGTGACCATCACTTGTAGACACCTGCTTTACACACACAAAAGTGATTGTTTAGAGGAACTGAACTATAATTATAATACATTTCAGTTCAACAGTCTAAATCATTGTAAATATTTCCGCCAGTGAAGAGGAATTTTTTTTTTTTTAATCCAAATGACAAAGTAGAAAATATGGTTTAAGTGGTTAGCAGTTCTGAATAAGGCAGGTCTTTGGCCAACCAGCTGTTTGTAAAAAGGATACTTTTGCATGATGTACTACTACTGATATGTGTATCAGAACAAGATGTACTTGAAATAACATGAGCGTCAACGCATGAATCCAAACAGTTTACGTAATGTAAACAACACAAATGATACACTTCCATCGGCCGTATTACTAACACCAGGGAAGTTATGGATACAAAAAGCACCTTGTCATCCAAATTGAGCAACTGCTTACAATGGAGGAGAATGAGTTGTATTTTGCAAGCTGCTTTGCCTTACACTTGGACAACCTCATAATCCTCAAGCCCCTGACCACCAACCTGTGGAGATGGCCCAAGCTGCCAGATATACAAGCAATGAGCTGACACTTATAATTTATAACCCAGCTGTATAAAGGTTAATATTATAGTTGGTATTTGACTTGGTTTGTAAGGAAGGCTTCCTCTAAACTTGAGTCAAAAGTACAGCCAGCTTCCAATAGGAAAACCTCCCTGCTGTCCTCGTCAATCTAAATGACATCCGGTGTATTTGCAGTTATATTTGCAAATACATAGGGGTCACTGTAGCCTTGGATAAAAACTATCAAATATTTATTTTATCGAGTGACAGTCTTAATTTTGCTTACGTATCTATTATCTAGTGACTGGAAATCTGCACACAAAGCCTGTACTTCTCTGTATATGTACAAATGCAACATACAAGGACCCTGACCCTGTAGCCATGGATGTTAACTCGCCATATGGAACCTGTGTGCACTGTTTTAGTCTGTATTTTTCAATAGACATGATTTAATCCCGTCTGTGTCGGAAGTTCCCTCTGTATCCCTCAATGGGTGGTAGTGGCGGGGCGCATCAGGTGAAAGGCGGTATTACACTCGATGTAAACAAGGAAATACAACGGCATAATCTATTAAAAAGTACGGACTAATACAGTGCACACATTAACATATGTGGCTACATGGTCAGCACTTTTTATGTTTCATTTGTACATGTACAGAGAAGTATGGGCTTTGCACACTCACTATAGGGAGATTGAGAACAAGACTATCATAGATACGTAAGCAAATGTCAAAGGCAGACTCAACAATCTATGATCGTCTTGATCCTTGGCTGGGGTCTTTTGTATAATGTATGCAACATGTGTGATGGAAAACAAGTTTTTCATGTAATTATATTTCTTATTATTTAGATGCAATGTTAATTTGTTGTTTTTATTTTTGTTTCAATTCATTAATTTTTAGTTTTGTATAAAAGCCAGAGCCCTTTACATAGACTCACCCACACATAAGTAGGCTATAGTAAATGTACTTAAAATAATCAGACAACTTGTCTTTTTACTTGAATGACAGAGATAACCTTGTGTCTGGTGCAGCTCTTGTTCTTGGGTCCTCTAGCCTGACACTCAGCCTGAATTTTCATTTCGTTTCACTATTTTTTTAATGTGCGTGGCTAGCGATTCACGGGCTGGAGCCAGGCTATGGGTCCTCAGCTAATGGGATCTCAGCCAAATTATCACATAATCTGTAGGGTCCCAGTCATAGGTGGCCCATGTAACATGATGAACATCAAGACTGTTACCTGTAAGCAAAGCAAAGTTTGTTGTTTACCCAGGGTGTCGGACTAAGCACGAAGCTTGTTTCCAGCCGGACCCTGCATGGAAGCCTTGCTCAAGGGCTATTCAGCGGTGATTCATGATTGATGTGATGAATTGGGGAATCGAACTAGGGACCTTCCGGTATCAAGGCCGCCCCTCTAACCACTAGGCCACCGCTGCCACTCACTGTTGCAGCGGTACTGTTTAACCAGTAACTGTGTGCGGACTGGGGTGCAGTGCAGAGACCAATTGTCTCTCATTGTGAGAGACACATTCAATTCCATGGCTTTACTCCAGTAGCCTAATGTTATGCAAAGCAGCCAGTTTGTTCTGGGTGTTGACGTACGTGTAGGCAGAGGAATTTGCACCTTCAGAGCTAGGCTCCACAGGCAGCCCACCTCGGCAGAATCACGGAAAGTTAAACAATTTTGTCGGTCCCGTTTTCATTTTCACAAGATCGGCGGTTGTTGCAAATATTTTACAATAATTAACCATATGTGAAGTATTATTGTATGACGAAATAAACCCATAACATATGTTCCCTAATGCAATTCCAATGGTGAAAGCTGTGTTGTTTCACCCAGTGAAGGAATGGCGGATTCGGCCCCAAGCAAGCCCCCTCTGTGTCTCGATGTGTGTCCAGTGACAATTCGGGTAGAGACCAGGACTATCAAAAGTCAGACTCGATAAAATACATATGATAGTCTAGGTCTACACACAGGTTCAGCTACACACATGGAAGAAACCCGGGAAACACGTTATAAATAGTTGCAAAAGTGCATTTACAAACTGTATATTCGAGCATAGGACACATGTGGATATCAACAAACTACCAAGTATCATAATTGCATACAGATGTGTTACACTGTCTATAAAATAAAATAAAAAGGTTAAATATTACGGAGAGAATGAACAATACCTTCTCTGAATCCTGCGTGAGCTGAGAGAGAGCGAACCAGGCGAGGCGCTGCTATGATGACGTGTGTATAGGTCATGAAAGAACGGCTCAAATGAACTGGTTCTATTTGGTGAACGACAATCCCTAGATCACTTCCCGAGTTCCCGAAAAGATCAGTTCAGTTGCAAATGCGACTTTTTGGATTGACTGAAGAGACGGTTCACCGCCGTTCCTCTTTAAGCATTGCGCGAGCTGGAGGGCGGGCTCTCCCTCAGGAACAGGCAGCTTTCCTGATTGGACTGAACAACGTGAGGAGGGCGGGACTGGGGAGGAGAAGGGGTGACTCGTGACTGAGACGCGTACGGGGCGGGTCTTTGCCTAACCCCTGTTGTTGACACTCGGCCGGTTTTGTAATCTTTGGTACACAGTGTGAATGGTTTTTGATCGATACTCGAGCAGGGGGGGGGGGGGGGGGGGGGTATTAGCAATAAACATTGCTAATACAATGTTTGGACTGTGAGAATCAAGGAACTGTGAATCAAGGAATGATGGGTACAATTTCATCCATTAAAACGCTAATAGTAGGTCTACAGAAATTGATTTGATGACTGAAGCAATTTAAGACCCATCTTCTTTAATAATGACCATTCATTAATTAAAAGTTAATATCTCTGTATGATTGCATGCACTGACCACACACCCCGAGGGGTCTGGGGGTCCACCCCAGAAACTTTTGAACATAGTAGATGTAGTTTCCTGTGTTCTGGTGAATTTTGGGAGTTTCTCCTGGATTCTCCCAAATCAAGGAGATTGTCGGAAGACACAGTTGAAATCCAGGAGACCCCTGCAGGATCCAGGAGTGTTGGCAGCCCTGCAACAATCACGCACACGCAGTCTCTGAAATGTATATGGCTTTAGCCTTCTTTGGTTGCAATTACTTACAACACATCATGCATACGGTACAAAACAACGGCATGATTAGAAACAACTAACAACAAAACTATGGAAACAAGCCCATTCTTCTGCCTATAGTATCTCATGTCCTAGTATGAGCGAATAGGTGAAGGGGATCAATGTCACATGATTCTCGTTTGGCCCGGCAAAAACCTGGATGTGTGTCTCAAATAATTAATATGATTATTGGCAGAATCACGGAAAGTTACGAATATTTTGCGGTCCCGTTTAAAATTTTCACAATATCGGTGGTTGTTGCAATGACCTGCACTACAATACTTCACCATATGTTGCGCTATGACGAAATAAACACACTAAATGTAACAATGTGTGCGTTTCATTATGCAATTCCAATGGTGAAAGCTGTGTTGTTTCACCCGATGAAAGTGTTGTATATTTTCGCACAAGCGTGACAATATTCTCGAAAGGAAGTAGAAAGGTCCAGACCAGTAATGTTCCTCAAGTCGATTTATTGGACAAAAACAGAGTACAGAGCACCAGAGCACATGTCAGCCTTCCTGCTACATGGTGTGGCCGGAACAGAACAGAGCAAGAAGAAGAAGGCGAAGGCAAGGCCAAGAAGGGACGGTTCCTTTGGGTATCAAGAAGACTCACCCCAAAACCAACTCACCCCAGAGGTAGGAAAACTCACCCCGGAAGACTCACCCCAGAGGTAGGAAAACTCACCCCCAAGATTTTCGGGGGTAGGAACACTCACCCCAGGACCTGAGAAAACTCACCCCGGAAGACTCACCCCAACTTTGTGGAAAACTCACCCCAATGTTTAAAAAAAGGTAGATCTACCGGCTTGTGAGCTTTCCATCACAGAATGCTTTCATAATGTGAGCTTTCCATTTTCACAGAATGCTTTCATAATGATGTTTAATCCATATCTGGATTAATCCATATCTGGATTAAATTCTTTCCATCAATGTCCTCACAGTATTTATAGGCAGACTTCACATGTGTGTGTATGTACTTGCATACATTGGATGTGCACGGAGCTAGGTGTGTGTGCTACATCTCTTGTATGTGTGTGTGTGTGTGTGTGTGTGTGTGTGTGTGTGTGTGTGTGTGTGTGTGTGTGTGTGTGTGTGTGTGTGTGTGTGTGTGTGTGTTCAAATTGGGCTCTATAAGTCCTTATATGTGTATCATATTCCACAAAAGAATGGCGGATTCGGCCACGCCCCGAAATACCCGTATATGTGTCTCAAAGAGGGCTTTTTGTGTTATCCTTTTAGCATCATTGTATAATCGTACCACTGTACTATTTGCACAGTCAATCAATCAATCGTGACCGAAACATGTATTAAAGACTGGCAGAAAATATATGAATGTCAAGAAAATTAGATATCCTTACAGTATGTGAATTACATTGTTAAATATGAATAACAGAAACATGCACACATACACCATACAGAAAATATTCTTTCTCGTGAGTGCATGTTGTAATATTGTATTTGCCAGTGGTGTAAGTAACTAAGTACATTTACTCAAGAAGTACTGTACTTAAGTACCATTTTGATGTAATTTTACTTAACTGGAGTATTTCCAATTTTCAATACTTTTACTACTTCTACCCCGCTACATCTCAGAGGCAAATATTGTAATTTTACTCCACTAATTATTTGAAAACTTTAGTTATAGGCTAATGAAAAGGAAAGATATGTACAATAAACAGTTCAGGGGTGGGGTCATTTCCGGTGATAAGCTTAAACTTTTTACAGGGGCCAGTTACAAATTGCAGCCACTTGTAGGTGCTCTTTTAGAGCGGTTTTGAAAGAGGGTAAGGAGTCGCACTCTTTTATGACTGTTGGAAGGGCATTCCACATTCTGTTGGCAAAGCTGAAACAGTAGAATGAATTTGACCCCATGTTTGGGCCGAAACTGCGTTCAGTGATATCAGTGGGGCTCCTTCTAGTGTTGTGCCTGTGTGTGTCTTTTACGCTATTGAAGTAGTCTGACGGGTACATGGGTATCCCTGTTTTAATGCGTATCTTGAAGACCAGGCCCATTGCAAGTTGCTTTACTCTGTCCTCTACCCCGAGCCATCCCACCCTGGCCTAGCTAGCATAATGAGCAGGGGTTAGGTGAGTTCTGGTTGTAAGGCCTAGTAGTAACCTGACCAGTTTGTTTTGAGAGGTCTGCAGTTTTGTTTTTAATGCCTTTGAGGTGCTAAAGTACCACAAGGTGCATTCATAGTCAAAATTACATTGGATGAGTGCTCCAGCTAGTGTCCTCAATGTGTTCCTACTGATCACCGAGGAGATCCTGAATAGAAAACGTGTTCTTTGGTTGACTTTTCTGTCAGTAAGCCAGGTGCAGATTCTACCGAGTTCAGAGCTAAGGGCCTCCTCAACCTGCAATCTGTCCTTGCCCGAGACCAGGAGTGCAGTCATCCTCGAACAAGAACAGCTTGCAGTCACATGCTGATGGCATGTCGTTTACGTACACTAGGAACAGTAAAGGCCCTAGTATGCTTCCTTGAGGAACGCCGCAGCTCACTGGGAGGGGGGAGGACCTCCACCACCTGTTCTCTCCCCTCCAGATAGGATCTCATCTAGCCCACTGATGTGCTATCAAAATCGATGGCCATCAACTTGTCAATCAGTATGGAGTCATTTACACTGTCAAATGCCTTTTGGAGGTCCAACATGACCATGCTACAGTATTTTCCTGAGTCCGCCTCATGTTTGATGTAGTCGGTCCAATAGAGTAGGCATTATTCATTGAACTTAACAAAACAAAGGTTCTTCAATAGCCTACCTATCAGGATCTGGTGGAATAACATAAAATAAATGTAAACCTGGTTACACAAAGACAGACAGACAGACAGACAGACAGACAGACAGACTGATTACTTTATTAGTCAGAAATGTAAACAGCACATGGTACAGTAACACATTAAGGCTAAAATGATAACACAAACAGGTCCTGTGGAGTTGTTTCCATCGTGGTCCTATTTATTCAATTCATCAACACAGAAATTAACACAATAATACATGTCATCAACAAATACAAACAATATATGTACGAAAGAGATGGGAAAATGATGATGATGAAAAAATAATGGATGGTGTCAGGGCATTCTACATTTTGTTGGCAGAGTAGTGGAATGAGAATGACATTTTCCTGTTTGTTCAAAATTTGGGTGGTACCAGATCACGGTTGCTCCCTAGTTTTGTGACTGTGGGTGTCACTCACTTTGGAGAGAAAGACAAGTATGAGGGTATTGAGGGCACTGTCTCTTCGACTGTCTTAAATACCAATCCCAGTGATATTTGCTTATCCCTGTCTTCTACCCTGAGCATCCCAAACTAGCAACTAGATGTACAGTACCAACAGCCCTTCTCTTGGATCATCAGGTTTTATCAGTTATTTTACTTTACTGGAGTATTTCCAAATTTCAACACTTTATACTACTCCACTACACCTCAGAGGAAAATATTGTACTTTTACTCCACTACAATTATTTGAAAACTTTAGTTACTAGTTACTTTGTAGATTTAGATTATTACAAAACATACATTACCCACGCAGCTTGTAGATACTGTATGCAATTATCAAAGATTTTTTACATTTGGAAAACATGTTAGTACTTTTACTCTTGGTACTCTAAGTACATTTTTATGCCAATACTTTTAGTACTTTTATTCAAGTAAATTGTAAATATCGGAGTTTTACTTGAAACAGAGTATTTCTACATTGTGGTATTCATACTTTTACTTAATGTGAGTATTTTTTCCATCACTGGCTTCAACAGTGTAATGAAGAGGGAGCACTGTTTTGCACTTTAGACATGAGTTTATTTTTATTTCAACAAGGCAATTTATGTGATTTACTTAAAACACTAATAGCATTAAGAAGCTCATTATAAAAGG
Organism: Gymnoscopelus microlampas; assembly: GCF_963454915.1. Taxonomy (NCBI): domain Eukaryota; kingdom Metazoa; phylum Chordata; class Actinopteri; order Myctophiformes; family Myctophidae; genus Gymnoscopelus; species Gymnoscopelus microlampas. Next base: position 11,724,784 of record NC_139951.1, read on the forward strand.
AGTATGTGTACAGTTAAAACGTAGTTAGACTTTAGAATTGAAAATAATAATAGAATTGGGAAAAAAAATAAGAGAATAAAATAATGCAGACTTAAAACCCTCAGTACAAGGCAGCGGCAAATAGAAAAGTATTCAGCTTTGATTTCAAATAACATGATACAGATGTGACAGGTGTTAGAGTTACAGACAGGTTACAATTACAGACAGGCTTTAGAAGAATCAGGAACGTTTTTCTGTTTTCTTACTTCATGGTTTCATTATATACAAATGTATGTATTTATATTTCTTTGCTGAGAACTGCTGAGATGAAGGGAGAGACAGACTGTGTCCTTAGAGATGTGATAAAACAGGTCATTTTACAGACAGTAAACCAGGTTCTATTGCAACAGTTACTGGGACCTCACAAGAAGAAAAGTGAGTCATTATAAACCATTATCAAATAATTAATCATTCGTCTTTAGACACAGAAGTGGTGTACCGTTTTGATTAATTCCAGCCATCTTGGACCAATGTGTGCATTTTATTTTTCTTCCTCTGATGAATCAGTGAGTACTGATCTTGATGGATAAAACATCAGAATTTTGGTGGATTTTGATTGGTGCCAATGCCAGTCACTTGCGTTGAAGCATATATTACAAATTTGACTTATTTCTTGGTCTAAATTCACACTTGAGTATTAATGCACCAATACATGCCTCTGATTAGACAGACAGACAGGCTGGGCAAATAACCGGAAATATATTGAATCCGACATTTACAACCAATAACCAACTTTATATATACAGTACGTTAGGGCTTTGTCAGAATACCAATCTCTTTTACCATCTGCCTCCATCTCACCCTGTCCTCTGCCTCCTCTTCTTTCACACCAACTAACTTCAACGAACTCCTCTTTAACTACATCCATAAATCTCCTCTTTGGTCTTCCTCTAGGCCTCCTGCCTGGCAGTTCAACCTCAGCAAATCCTTCTACCGATCTACTCACTGTAAAGAAGGCTTTCATATCATACTTGCCAGCCTTAGTCGTAACGGATACCACCGCCAGTTAGACCGTGTCACAGGATGCCTGGAACCCCATATATGGAGATAACTGACATATTCAAGTCTGGTGGGTATCTTTGGGCGTGACTGACATTGGGACTCCATATATGGATATGACTGACTCATAGCGACCCACCGGGATGACACAGTGGGTCACCGTAGCCATACAACCCAGACTCCGGCGACTACAGAGCCCTTCCCACATCCTCAAACCTCTCCCCGAGAGCATACCATGTACTAACCAGGGTATCTGGCCTTACACCCAGATACTCCGGCGACTACAGAGCCCTTGCACTGATTCTCTTTCACCCTCTAGTACTACTTCACCTTGTGAACCACTTGGGTTGAACATTTAGGTTTAAGTCCTGCTTGGACACCATTGCAGCGGGTCTTGCTCAGGTTTAGATAACCAGTCGATCCTTTGGTCTTTTATACTCACTATCCCTCCTCTGTACATGTCCAAACCATCTCAGTCTGGCCTCTCGGGCTTCATCTCCAAAACATCTAACATGCGCTGTCCCTCTGATGTACTCGTTCCTGATCCTATCCATCCTTGTTACTCCCAGAGAAAACCTCAACATTTTAGTCTCTGCTGCTACCTCCAGCTCTGTTTCCTGTCTTTTCCTCAGTGCGAATGTCTCAAAACTATTTAACATAGCTGGTCTCACCACCGTCTTGTACACCTTCCATGTCATTCTTGCCGATACTTTCCTATCACACATCCCACCTGACACTTTTCTCCACTCGTTCCATTCAGCTTGCACTCGTTTTTTCACCTCTTTTCCACACTCTCCATTGCTCTGGAATGTTGACCCTAAGTACTTAAAATCCTCCACCTTCTTCACTTCTACTCCCTGTAACCTCACTGTTCCACTTGGGTTCCTCTCATTCACACACATGTATTCTGTCTTGCTGTGGCTAACCTTCATTCTCCACCTCACTAGATTTTCCTTTACCTGCTCACTGCAGATCACAATGAATGTATATATACAGTGTATATATATATATATATATATATATATATATATATATATATATATATATATATATATATATATATATATACACACACACACACACACACACACACACACACACACACACACACACACACACACACACAGTATATATAATTTCTATCAATTTATTTGTCGATTTGTTAGTATGATAATGAAAATGACTGTGTGTGTGTATATATATATATATACATATATAAATATATACATGTATACATATATACATATATACATACATACATACATATATGATACAACACTGATGATACGTCCCAGGTGCATCCATGTGATATTTTCTTTATTAGTTAGTGATTCTATTTATAGTGGCTCATAGGAATTAGACTGTGACAACCAGGAATAGTTTGGTGACCAATGGAGAGACGGTTGACAGCAGGAATGTAGACGGCATCTGGAAGCAGTACGGGTTAGCGCCCCAGCCTTAGTCTTCTGTGAGGAAGAAGCCCAACAAATCCACAGTGAGGCCTTTAGGAGGGCCATTAAAGCAAGCCACAAGTGGAGCCTGCAGTACCACCACGGCCCAAGAAACCATCACGCCAGAAGGAGTCTGGTGCAGGCAACAGAGCCTACAGAGTCCCGCCACGTGCCAGAGCCTCCCCCAGTCCCGGCAGAGTAGTTCCGGAGAAGCGGACTGAGAGGTCCCGTCTTTCCCTAAGAGGACTGACCGTGGGTAGCTACTGGGACGTAAGTCGTGGCTTGATCAACCCCGGCTGAGTCACCTGGGCGAGGGTGTATGTTGTTGCGAGACCCGAAACACCCGATGACCCCAGGCTACAACACTGATGATATGTCCCTGATCCATGTGATGTTACGCTACCAAATCGACAGAACAATTTAAAAAAGCTTTTCTAATGAACCAAATCGAAGTCTGATTAACCACTTAACCCTGTATAATACATGGAAATAAAAAATCTAAAAAATAGCCAAGCTCACAAATCAACACGCAACGCGTGACTATTGTCAGGGCAGGGTTTGTGCCATGTTTGGTGCAGAAACAGACGATTGTAGCAACAACGGGCTACAATCCGCCTGTGGGGCCTGTAGCATCTGGGGGACCTGCAGCCCCCGGGGGCCCCTGACGTGGCCCATGGGGGTCACGTATGGCCCCTGGTGCGACAATTGTCATGGCACACCCCCTGAGTGTTTGTGGCACGCGTGGTATGGATTGAATCAACAGTGCGCCTGGGGCAACTAGTGTGACTATTTTCAAGTCAGACACCTGAACAGTGTTTGTGGCAAGTCTGGGGCGTATTGGTACAACAGTGTGCCTTGCAAGTCCGGATGTTAGGTTTGTGGTGTCAACCTGCGACCCACTGTGCCCTGCTGACCCATTAGGCAGTTTTATTAGAGGATGAACAAACTTCATGTGTGTTTTCAGATGTTGAGTTTGGGTAAAACTTTTACTACAAACTTTACAAACAAAGGGCTTTTCCCCTGTATGAATCCTCATGTGTGTTTTCAGACCTACAGATTTGTTAAATCTTTTGTTACAAAATACGCAAGCAAAGGGATTTTCGCCTGTATGAATGCTCATGTGTGTTTTAAGACTGTGATTATGTTTAAAGCTTTTGTTACAAACTGTGCAAGCAAAGGGCTTTTCCCCTGTATGACTCCTCATGTGTGTTTTCAGATGTTGAGTTTGGTTAAAGCTTTTAGTACAAATTGTACAAGCAAAGGGCTTTTCACCTGTATGAATCCTCATGTGTGTTTTCAGATTTTCAGTTTGGATAAAGCTTTTACTACAAATTGTACAAACAAAGGGCCTTTTCCCTGTATGAATCCTCATGTGTGTTTTAAGATTTTCTGTTTGGTTAAAGCTTTTGCTACAAACTGTACAAGCAAAGGGCTTTTCACCTGTATGAATCCTCATGTGTTTATCCATATCACCCTTGCGACCACAGACTTTGCCACACTCTGTACAGCAAAAGCTTTTCTTTATTGTTTGACTCTTCCTGGATGGCTTTTGTTTTAATGATTTCAGGTTCTGGGACAGCTTGTTGCTCAAAGACAACCTTTGTCCTTCTGTGTGTGTGTTGTGTGATTCCAGAGTGTTTACAACTGTCTCATCATTCCTGGTCCAGTCATTACTATCATCAGTATCAGATTCAGAATAGTGTGAAGAGAGGAACTGGTCATCACTAGTTGGTTGTGATGGTACCCAGTACTTTATATAAGCTTGTGTTTTGGTGTGTTCAATTGAGGTGCTGGCTAGACACTCGGTTTCTCTGTTTTCATCATTATCTTCACTTTTCACTGATTGTAATTTCACCGATGACCCTGCAACCTCCCCTGGGCTTAGCAGTAGCTCCTCCTGTTCCTCTTTAATCTGTGGAGGTTCTAGTTTCTCCTGGACCAGACTGGGGCTCCTCTCCTCCTGTTCCTCTTTAATCTGTGGAGGTTCTAGTTTCTCCTGGACCAGACTGGGGCTCCTCTCCTCCTGTTCCTCTTTAATCTGTGGGGGTTCTAGTTTCACCTGGACCAGACTGGGGTTCCTCTCCTCCTGTTCCTCTTTAATCTGCGGAGGTTCTAGTTTCACCTGGACCAGACTGGGGCTTTTCACCTGCTGTTCAGGGGAAGCCTCTTCTTTACACACAGGAAGGAACCCGAAACCTAGAAGGAGAGAGGAAGTAACGTCAGTACAGAGCAATTCAAGGTGTTTCCGATTGGATACTTATTGATTTGTTTTGTAATTATTTGTCTTTGTCTTTTTACCACTGTGTACAGAACATATCGTTCATCATAATTATAATAAATATTGTTACAGTTAACGTGTTTGGTGTGAATCAGAGCATGTGAGCGGAGCGGAGTGCGGGGAAATGATGCTCCTCGCTCCAGGGCACTGTTGCCACGCTAGTTTCCCCCCTCGCTCACCTACATTTGCACACCGGTTGCTCCGTGCTCAGAGTCAGACCGATCCGCGCTCAGACTCATCCGCTCAGCAGCAAAAAAATTAAATAAAATAACTTCTTTGCTGCGTGTCCTAAACACTTTCTCTTTTGCCACAAATGTGTCTCCATCAGTGTAAAGAGCCTCGATGGACAGCTAGGCCTACCACATCGCAAAAGACGACATCTAAGTTTCCTTTTTATGTAGGCAATAGGCTTTGTATTTTATGACGGACAATATCAAATCCTGTGGGTTAATGATTAATCACCAGCTTCGAGAGAGGGAGACTCGCAAAGCGAGTGTGGTTCGTTCAGCCAAAACCCGTCACTTGTGTTTCTTTCAAATCGTATCCTTTGACTGGCTTGTGATATAACATTGAATGAAATCTTGATCAGGGACATGCGCTGTGCACTTCGGGCTTTCTTTGGGTCTGTCCGTGCGACCGTGCGAAATGTCATATGAATTACTGTTAACATGTACTATGCAACTGTACTGAAAAATCTGTAGCCAGTGTTTCCAGTACAGGCTATTGAAGTGGTTCTCAAACATTTGAATCTAATTCGGTAGACCAGCGATTCTCAACCTGTGGTGGGCTCTGAAGATATTGCAAGTGGGCCCCCAAATAATTGACAAAACACTAAGATGTTAATGATAATTTAAATTATTTAATACAAAAAATAAACGTGCTCTGAAAATGCAATTGTGCTCTGAAATTGTGTTATTTTTTTCTGATACATGCTTTTTAGTACATTCTATTTGTATATTGTCTTATATGTGACACATGTTTTTTGTGTATTTTTTCATTCTAAGTCGGACCAACAGTTTTCGAGTACCAAAAAAAGCGTAAATATCTGCCCCGGGTCTGCAGAGGACACGATGGTTCAATTAATTGAAAGCAAATAAATAACCTATTATTATTACTGGCGTCGAATAATCGATTTGCAAAAACCCTTATCAGTCACACCCCCACTTCTCAACTATCAATCATTTGAGAACCTATAGCTTGCGAGCTTGTAAATCAGCTATTTTCAGCAAAGAGATCTCTTATAAATAGCAATAGAAATAGCTGATCTACAAGCTTTCAAGCTATACAAGATGTGAGCTTATAGAATTGCATTTTTGCAGAATGTTCAACCTATTATGACTAGGGGTGTGCGCGGATATTCGGTTAACCTACAGTACTAAACAGGGCTGCCCCTACTACAGTAAATTATTTACAAAATAACATTAGTCTATTCTATTAAATATATATTTTACAAATTGTTTTACACATTTCCAATTTGCACCCATATTAGTGTCATGTCTTAAGAAAATATTGCTTTTAACAAGTAAAATAAGTAAATACATGCCAGTTAAGTATTAACAAGGGTGTTTCGCGGGGCATGTCACACTGATTTGCACAGTTCTGGTCACCTGCAGCTGGCATCATTCACATTCCACTGATCCCAGTGTGAGTAAATCTAGCCTACTCTCACTACTGACACTGTCGGTTTGAAAAAAAGAGCAACGTTTGTGAGTACATTGATTTTGATGGGAAAGTGTTGCAATGGAGAATTCACACCCAATATAAACACCTGGATGTGAATCGCCCCTATTAGCCTCTGTGATCCGGTCGATTTGAATAAATAATCCAGCGTTTGAGGTGAGAACATGGAGAATGATGGCTGAAAATCAAATAGGCCTACTACACGTCATGTTATGGTTGAAGGGGAGCTACCCCGCTGGTCATTAGCGTTCTTCTGACCAGGACCGACTTGCGCTGGAGTGACAGCTAATTGATTTGACCTACTTTTGTGCACTGGCTTCATGTAATTAATAATTGGGAGCAGCCGAGCAGCTGTGTAAGATTCCAATAGTATAATGATTTTAAAATGATATACTCCTAAAATACTTTTCTGAGTGATTAATTAAAATGTATACATTTTTGACTATTCAAATAAAATGTTATAAAAAATGTTGGTTAAACGTCAGTGAAATGAATTCCTGGGCACATCCCTAATTATGACGTGTCCAGAATAGAGATGCTAGGTTTCATGTGGATAATGAAATACTATAGGTATTCAATGATTTATTTAACCCTTGCATTGTGTTAGAAACCTGCAGACACTATTGGTGTTAGCGGGTCAAATTTGACCCGTGATTTAACTCAGCCCAAAATACTCAAAAAATATAAATTTTGTTTTTTGTTTTTTTCTCCCACCTCATAGGTGACTTGTTATGCATTCATATCCATGTAAACACTTTTTAAAATACTATTTTGGTTTAGGGTTAGGGTTTCATCTTTCAATATATCTTTTTTAAATAAAATTCACGCATTACATTTCCTATAATGAAGACAATGGATAATGATGTTATCTAGCTATAATAGACTAATATTAAAACACACTTTTAATATAATTACACTTTTAACACACTTTTAATATATATTAAAGAACAAAAACAAGATGCTTGTTTTTGTTTTTTAACTTTAAATTGTTAATATTATTAAAAAATCACACCCTGTGTGAAGGTAGCCGCGCCTTTGATACATTTTGTCATCGATATGTGTTTATAATGTGTTTATAGCCATGTGTCACGTGAAGCTTGACCAATCACTTTGTTGACGGGTCTGACCAATCAGAACGTTGACGGGTCTGACCAATCAGAACGTTGACGGTGAACACGGACAAAGTCAGGTATAGAGCAGGATCCACGTTGACAGGTCTGACCAATCAGAACGTTGACGGGTCTGACCAATCAGAACCTTGACGGTGAACACGGACAAAGTCAGGTATAGAGCAGGATCCGCTCTAGCGCCGCTAGAAATAGTGACATCTGTGGTGTTAAGGGTTAAAATGTACCCATATACCATAGAAGATAAAAAGTCATTTATTTTTGATAAACCCAAACTTTATTTTACTCCTAATAGCAAATGCAAATTGAGGACAAGTTTCTCTCACTCTCAAACATTACCCTAAACCAATGGAAAGGTTAAGCTAAGGGATTTACTAGAGAAATACTGACTGACCATGCAACTGTCCCGTCAATTTAATATGCAGTACATTATCCTGGGGATACAGAAAGCACCACCTCAAGAGTGTTACCGGTGAGTTAAAACATCTATCAACCCAAATAAAAGTAGTCTAATGAGCAACATGAAACGGTTTGACAGTTTCTACAGTTTCGCCCATCTGTCTAAGGCTAAGCTACAGGATTCGGCCCTGCGTTGGTTAAGACTTCTTCTCTGCGTGTTAAATTCAAACCAGGCTGGCATAAAACCTCGGTTCAAAAAGTAGTTTCACCACATCCATTCATTTTTCCAGACCGTCGGAACTACAGACACCTCTAGGATTCCGCGAATACCTTTACATTTTTCATACGATGTTCAGAAGATAAGAATTGGACATTTGCGTCGCCGGACCTTACCGACGTGGGACCCACTCATACCGTTTCAATCCCCATTGGGTTGCCAGAGCTAGTTGTTGGATATAACGTTGTGTTTTAAAATAATAAACGCAAGACTTGTGGCCATTAAGTATTCCTATGTGACAATGTGTGTATTTCGAGGAAAACAATGGTGGAGATGGCTCCAATGAATGTACAAAATGAGAGCACAGTGAGATGTTTTATAGCCAATCTCCCATACATACTGTTCTACCATTATCGTTTGTGTATGCAACCACTGATTGCTGTATAATTAGAAACAGCATTAATACATAAAGGCTGTGAAATGCTAGATTGGAGTGAAAGATCAACTGTCAGCTAGTCAGTATTACAATCAACAGTGTCCAATTATAGACTACATTTAGTTTACATCCTATTTCTAAGTAATATTCAAATAAATATAGTAAGGTTGAAGATATGCCCTACACACTAAAACAATAGTAAAATGTGTGCAGTGATGCTGTAAATAATATCACTGATGTCAATATATAGTAGTAATATAGTCAAGTCATTAAGGGCAGTACTATTTCCCTATGGACATGATTCCTTGGGGGAAGGGACACTACTAAGCTGTGTGCTCAGTAAGGGACATTTGTGTCTGGAGAGCAGAGCTCATTCCAAGTTACCGGGCGAAGCCCAGCTGAGCTATCGGTCTTTTGCGCTCATTGCTGGGGGGTGGGTGCATAGGCGGAGTTTCACATTTGTGCCAGGGGGGGGCAAAAAAATCATAATAACATACACATGCACGCACGCATGTGGGGGCGCGCTCACAAACACGCACACACACACACACACACACACACACACACATATGCACACACAGTCCAACTAATTTGCGCATTTTGGGCATATCAATTCTGAGCTCAAAACGAAATGGAAAGGCAGCACAACTTGTTACTCCACTGTGCACAAATACAACATTCTGTGCCAGATTGCCAGAAAACCAAACAATACACCACAAGAGCACATCAAACTAGTTACTGACCACTTATCTATCTATCCCAAATAGACTTAGGTAGGCTATTTGTTTTTGATACAGGAGCACACACAACTGAAGCGCACAGAGTGTACTGACAGCCATGTGTAGTAGCCTATATAAAATATCATTGTTTATATGATAAAACCAAAATACAGGCTATAATCATCCAAACTGTAGCGCGCTCGCACGCACACACAATGCTTAGCAAGTGTCATCAGTAGTTGTTACTGTAGGCTTGTAAAAATATACAGTAACAGTGTCCATACCTAGTGTAGAAGTCAACGCCTTTTTTGCATCCCACGCACATATGTCCACTATGTTCTAAGCTAATAGTTTTAGATGCATGTTGAAGCTTTACTTGTATTTAGATATTTTAGAAATGGACGGGTGTCCATGTTAATTGCTATCTCTAAACACGGCACTTATCACCTGTGTATGTCTATACCTGCTCAAAAATGAATTGATTACAAAACCAAATAGAATCAAATTAATTCATTGCATAATTACAATTATTTTATTTTATTAACCACCATACAAAACAGGTCGCTCCAATGAACTGCAGAGGCCAATGAGGTATCTAGGTTTCTATATCTATGGTGGAAAGGTACACTTGAACAGCTGGGTGTGTCCAAATAAAGAGATAATTTTAACACTTTCTTTACACTTTTTTGAAAAATATTTTCCTCTTATAATAATAATACCTGATGATCATGTTTTGGGGGGGATCACGGCAACCCATCTTTAAACTTTATGGACCCCGAGAAAGCAAGTGTGCGTGTGTTTTATACTTAAAAAAAAAGCAGAAATAGCAGATCTACAAGCTTACAACGCATCACTTGGTAATGCGTTGTAAGCTTGTAGATCTGCTAATTTTGCTTTTCTTATATTTGAAAATCTTTGAACATGTTTCAACATGGAAGAGATAATGACAATTATGCAAAATAACCCAAAACTAATGGTAGATTCTAAACCGCACGGATGTTTAAGGTTTGGTCGGCTGCATAATATTTTAGGTCGGCAGCGAAACTACCCGTAACCCGTTTAAATCGCTTATTTAGTTAGTTAGTTTATTTATTTCGGTCATGATTTCTTTTTACAACAAAACATTTGAACATACAGTACATCTTAGTCAACATGATGACTATTTGGCCGAAAAGGTATGGGCTGAAGCCGAAGCTTATTTTGCCCACCTTAGTCAGCCTGTGGCCATGTTTCCCATTGTAGCCAAACCGGGAGCAGTACTGGCAGCGGACGTAGGGGGGTTTTCCGGGTTGAATGGGAAACATGGCCACAGGCTGACTAAATAGCCTGAATAAATAAGTTTGCGACGGGACCCGGGGCGGGCGAGTAACATGCCTACGCCATTCTCCGTGCTGTGTGTGTGGGTGGGGGGAGGGGTCCCTGGCATATCTTTTCAAATCGGGGTCCGCGGGCTAACAAGGGTCAATTTGGGGGTCCTTGACATAAAAACGTTTGAGAACCACTGCACTACACAGTACAAACTCACTTTCGATCCCTGATAAACTGTCTGTTCTCGGCGCATAAGCCAAACTGCACACTTTGCGTGCTCATATTCCCCTACGGGTATGGTCTATCACAAATAATTGTGATTAGACGATTACGTAATAATTTTGACAGGCCTACATATACATGACATTAACAGGAACATGCAACAACGAGGCATTAATGTGTTTACTGTTTGGCAGTGGATAAAAGTGTTGACCAGAGTTAAACAGCTAATGGACATCATTCTCTTTTGACTTTTGAGTGTAGTAAAACATGCATTACATTTGTTTTTACACCCTTGACATATACTCTGCTCCTGACAAAGTCTGGATTCAACTTTATGTAAGCTGAGAAAGCAATAATATATAATAGGTCGTGTGAGCAAAACATTTCACAAAATATTCAACAACAAAGACACCTCTTCAAAGCACTGCACCACAGGTACAGGGCATGCATAAATCGCTCAGATTGCTTAACGTGTGTGTGTGTGTGTGTGTGTGTGTGTGTGTGTGTGTGTGTGTGTGTGTGTGTGAGTGTGAGTGTGAGTGTGAGTGCGAGTGCGTGCGTGCATGTGTTACTCACTGCCTGCCTCAGCATCAGTGCAGTTCTCCTCAAGGGTGAAGATGGGAGACATGGAGGCAGCAGTCCTCCAGGGGGCAGCAGAGGTCAGGTCTTGACTCATGGCTGCTGAGGCAACACACACACACACACACACACACACACACACACACACACACACACACACACACACACAATGTAAAAAAGTGATTCCATTTAGACTAGAGCTATATTATAATTGTACATTTAGTTAACAGTCAAGCAATGAAGACCTAACATTTGATTATCTTACAACAACAACAACAACAACGACTGCATCAAAGCACTGCACCATAGGTGCAGTGCTTTGATGCACCATATGTGCAGTACAGGACATGAATAAATGTAATTATAGGCGAATATTTTTTTTAAATAATGTTTTGTGCGACACATTGTATGACAAAATAGAAAATAGGGTTTAGTGGCTAGCAGTTTCAGAATAAGGCAGGTCTTTGGCCAGACTGCGACAACAAGCCAGCTGTTTGTAGCATGGATACTGTTGCATGTTGTTGATATGTGTTGCTGTAGAACAGAGAGAGAGCATGCAACATGCCTTCATATTAGTGAAGCAGATTTGGAGACAGCCCATTCACTTGACCTATAATTCAGGGGTCCAGTATATCTCTGCAACGTGTGCACAATAATGCATTTCAGATGAGTCTGTTAACCCTGTTAATGAATGAACTGATGCTGAAATTAACTGAACTTAAATGTGATATACGGACAAAGGGATGAAAACAACGTTGAAATTAACTGAACTTAAATGTGATATACGGACAAAGGGATGAAAACAACGTTGGGTCAGACTTGTATTCTATTTTATCACATCACAAGTGTGCTGGTCAAGGCATTAAATGGCAGGGCTGAGCAAATGTTTGATAAATGTTAAAAACTTTGTTTTGCTATTACCGTAAATAACACTCTGCATTCACAGCACATTCTCTAACGACTTCTGCTTTTCAAAATAGGCTCTATGCACAGCAGCCATATTGTAAGACATTCACAGGTGTTACCAATGATACTAATGAAGGCTCTGTTCCATTCTGGTCAGACGGAGTCAGGGTGCTGATATTGTGCATGTTGGCTCACTGCAACACTCCCAAATGGCCCTTTACAGGTGTGTAACTCTGAGAGTTATGGGGGTCGTGGAAAACTGAAATTCAAAAATCTGAAAACTACTGTGCTACACTAAATGGAACAGAGCCTTCATTAGTATCACCTTTGTTGCAATTTTTCACTGGAAAGATTTTCCTCTATAATGCAACGCAGGTAGGTAATTTCCTCTTTCCTTGTGATCACATTGTCACCCACTTTTAAGCCACTGTGAAGCCGTCGGCCTTGCAGAGGTTTATAAAGGATGGATTCGGTTTTACCCAGGTGTAACCCAGGAGGACGCACTGGGGGGGTGCTAGCCAAGACTATAGTAGATACGAAAGTAAAAGTCAGACTCGATTAAATACATGATGTGTCTTGATCCAAGAAGGCTACCAATGCTTTAGTACTTTTACTCAAGTAAAATGTGAATACAGCACTTTTACATTAAAAATAGTAGTTCTACCTTGTAGTATTGATACTTTAACTTAAGTATGTGAGTACTTTTTACACCATTGGGTCTCAAAGTGGGTTCCGGGGACCCCCAGGGGTACTTGAGGGGGTTCCCAGCTAAATGATGGACAGGAAGCAAATGGACCCTTATGGGTCTGTAACTCTGAGAGTGTACAAATGGAACCAAATGGACTCTCAGAGTTAAATTAACATTGATTTTACAATATGAATTGGGGTCCCAGAGATAGAAATGCCATTAAATGGGGTCTGTAGCATAATGCATGTCAAACTGGGGGTCCTTGAAATTAAAATGGTTGAGAATCACTGCTAGAGCCGTAAAGATCTTCTCTTATGAGGGTCCCTGGCATATCTTCTTAAATGGGGGTCCGCGGGCTAATAAGTGTCAATTTGGGGGTCCTTGACATGAAAAAGCTTGAGAACCACTGTTTCACACCACTGTTTATTTCCATGACAGGCAGCTCTGGTCCATGAAGCGATTCTAACGGCTATGGACCAGAGTCAGCCTGAGTGATGATGATGCTCTCTCTGTGTGTGTGTGTGTGTGTGTGTGTGTGTGTGTGTGTGTGTGTGTGTGTGTGTGTGTGTGTGTGTGTGTGTGTGTGTGTGTGTGTGTGTGTGTGTGTGTTACTCACCCGACTTTGGGTGAGCTCTCGTCACAGAAGCGTTGTGGCAGAAAAGTAATCGTATATTTAGTCGAATTATCAACGCATTTCAATGAGATTCGCATCGGATCAGCTTCATGTTGGTTTGTTTTTAGAGAAAAAACGTTATTAGATATCATCCAACGTCGTGTCACAAATGTAAAGGTTTCCACCTGGTCCTACGGATGTCTGTAGTGAAACCGAGGAGTTACACACGTATTCCGCTGTGAAACAACTGTTTAATTCTGCTATTTAGACCGTTAGTTAAATGATTGTTAAGACAACAGATGTACACGGAAAGGCACTTCCTTGTTTTTGTGTTGAAACCCCGCCCCCAATCGCTGTGAGTGGTTTAGACCAGCGTTGCCAGGTTTTGAGAGAGAAACAAGCCACCAGGTCTCTGAAAACCAATCTGGGAACCCATCGTCCAAAAAAAAACAGTGCCCTCTGCTGTTTTTTTTTTACCTTCGCAGCTCTGAATCTGTTTTTGAGAGATTACTGAAAACAAGCCCAAAAGAAGCATGCATCGGATATTTGAAAATAGCCGATCTACAAGCTCTCAACGCATTGCAATGCAACACGTTGTGAGCTTGTAGATCTGCTCTTCTCAAAAAAATTTTTTTTTTAAATGAAACATTTAGAATATATTTTTTGAAACATTTTGACACTAATCTGGTACAGGGGTCACATTAATTTGGGGGTCCTTTGAATGTTTCAAAACCACTGTTAAACAAACCCAAAACAAGAAACAATAAAAAAAACGCAGCAATGTATGGAATGCATGTGATAATAAAAATGTTGTATTGTTTTGATGCTCATATTAACCTTAGGAAGTATTACGTTGTTTTTTATTATATGCTATCATACAGCACATGCATTCCATACATAGACCATACATGGACCACACATGGACAAATGCGACGTTGTCCCCCTTGAGTAGGCCTAAAAGGGGGACAACGTCCTATATTTAAAATACATAGAATATAAAAGGGGATTTAAATGTGAGGGTGGGACCTTAGGACCTGGGGAGCTCAAAGCAGGCGGCAGCAACAGCCTTTATATGTAAGAGAAGCTCTCGTGGGAGCAGAGACAGAGTCGCGTTTGTTCTCGTCCGTCGTGTGTGTGTGTATAGCTCTGTCCTGGGTTGGCTTCGCTCACAGGTGGCCAGCACCGTGCGTCCAAACTTAACTAAAGAGTTTCTGGTGGTGCTGTGCAGCAGGACTGCTGTGAACCAGCAACTATACTGTTTATGCACTTTAGCAAGAGTCTGAGAGTGCCAGACAGAACCAGACCCTGGTCAGCCCATGCTCCTGCCGTTGGGTGTACGGTGCCTCGGGCCTATTAGGCTGAACTGATGACACAGGACCGTGGTCAGCAGGGCAGCCACTGTTATTTTCCTTCATTTTAGTTTTATGGTTTATAGTTGTTACTCAAGTGCCTCACTGTTGATTAAGCCTTTTAGAAGAGTCCTCATTTACTGTATCTCAACGTCAATGACCGTTCATGTCCCTTCCCCACTTTTTAGTGTGCAGTGTTTTAAGACTTTTTTAATACTTCAAAAAAGAAAGAACGAAAACAAAACAAGACCATTACTGCATCAAAAGTAATCAACAAACTAAACTAAAACCTTTTGCACACCACTGTATACTGGCCACCTTTGCTATACAGACAAGGCAGCATCAGACGACTCACAGTGGCCTAATGACTGTATGAGGCTGCTGCTGAGAGCTCCAAGAAGCTCCAGTGCAAGCCAGATGGTTGTAAGTGTCGGGGCCAGAGCTGGCGAAAACTCCTGGGAACTCAGATTAGTGTCGGGGTACCCACCTACTCTTGCTGTGCTACGTAACCTTATGTATAGGTTTATGTGTAGGGCAGGGGTCTTCAACGTTTTCAGCCCAAGGACCCCCTAGCTGAGAGAGAGATGAAGCAGGGACCCCCTCTATATTGTATAAAATTGTTTCAGATAAAAACATTTTTCCTCTTTTTTCCCTCTACACCTACACCTTTGCCAAAAATAGCAGATCTACAAGCTCACAACGCCTCGTGCTGCGAGGCGTTGTGAGCTTGTAGATATGCTATTTTTGGCTAATGTTCCCCTCACAATAGGGATGCTAGGGTTCAAGTGGTTAAAAAAAAATCACACCCAGTGTGAAGTGGGCGGTGTGTGGTCATCACAACATGACTCACTTAAAAAAAAGGATAATGTTGAAGACCCCTGGTGTAGGGCATCTGAGTCAGTAAATGACATAATCGCAGTCATAACGGACCCCACACGCAGTTAGGTCAGGTTCACCTCTAGACTGGAACCATTGGCGCACATGTTTGTTTGTCAGAGACTGAACAATGTGGTCTATTTGCATTATTTTTTATACATTTTAATTGTGATGTGGATCTCCCTGGTTCTGAAATAAAGACTGAATTGAATATATAAAAACAGGTCAAACATTGGCAAATGAAGGAGGCACATTTTTTGAAAATAGCCGATGCACAAGCTCTAGTTTAGTTTATTAGCACATTGTTATACAAAAATATAGAAACAATACATATTAAATGCCAAGTTATTAAATAACAGAATTAAAAGTTCATAAGAATACAAAATAATACATGTTTGCAAGGGGAGCAGTGGTGCAAATAAAGAAATAAAAACACAAAAAACGCTCAAAAGACAAATAAATAAAAAAAGATTACTAAATCAATGCGAAGACTGCGGTGAGCCCGGTGTGGGCAGAGTGGGGCTTTCAGGGCTAACGGGTTGTTTCTTTCCGACCGAACGCTGAGAAGCAGGTGTGGAGTATCTTCTAGTCACAGTGTTCACTCGACGGGCCTGGAGTGGAATAGGGGAGAGGACAGAGTCCCGGGGAAACTTTCCTAGAAGAGAGCATGAATTGGAGGTTGGAAATGACAGATCCACACCGGGATCAAAGAGGGGGAGTGTGTCATTTTTGGCTTTTGGGACTATTTTACGCCGGCCCTTCTTAACAACAGTCGCCCAGGATGGAGAGCAGAGCGAGGATCCGACATCAGGGGCACCGGCGGCGGCCGTAGACTGTAGTCTACCCCCAGGTTCGGTGTTGGCAAGACGGGCGTACAGGGCTGTCTTCCGCTGCAGAAGCTCGTCAATGAGTCGCTCGATGGACCTCAACTCATCTTCTAGCTCCGAGGCCTCAGATTGTGGGGCCATCGGTTCTGTGGGAGAAGAAAGAAAAAATGGACCTGTAAGGGTCAGTTAGGTTAAATTAGCTGTGCAGTACCTCCTTGTTAGAAACAATCTTGTCGTACTTTCTGTTGTAGTGGTGGATCATAATGCGGAGCGTGCTGAGCACTCTGATGAGAATACGAGGTATAATGATTGTAACATTCACATAAAGTCAAATTAAAATAAACAAAAACAAAAAACATACCCAGACATATTAATAAATTAACAATGTTTTATGGAATAGGTTACCATAAAAAGTACAGTACAGTACATTAGGGGATGTGCTGTAGGTGGGTGAGGATGCACAAAAATCATTTTGGATTATATATCCAAATATCGATCAATCCCCAGCCTCATCCCCCGCGCCATTGGGTGTCTTGAGGAACTGTTTCCAAGTCAGCTTTGCGGGAGCTCTGCGGCAGGGGCTCTGCGGTGCAGGGAGCTATGCGGCATCATTTTCATCATCAGATGTATCTGATGATGAATCATCATCAAGGAAACGTTTCTGAGAAAGAGGGAGAATTTGGACATTATTGATTCACACCGAAACTATGACTGAGTATGACCCTGTTATGAATAGTGATGAAGAAGGCCCTCACAGTTTAATCTTCTGTGTTAATTGATCTATTTGTATAGAGCAGGGGTTCTCAAACGTAGTCTTATTTTCTGGTTGCCACTGCGCTATCCATAGTTTGAGAACCGCTGGTATAGAGTGCACACATTTAACTAAAATGGACCTGTAAGGGTCAATTAGGTTAAATTAGCTGTGCAGTACCTTCTTGTAGGAAACGATCTCGGAGTACTTTCCGTTGTACTCGTGTATCATGATGCGGAGCGTGTCGAGTGCTTTTTGTTTTTCTTCTCCTCCTTGATAAGTCTCCTGGTTTTCTTCCCTGGTTTCGGTTTCACTCTTCCACCCTGTCTCGGACCTCCATGGTGTTGCGGATGGTCTTGATACCGGTCTTGAGCTCCGCAAACCTGATAAAATTAAATAAGGTAGTTTGACTCAAAAATAGCTGACGCTAGAAAGGACTCAGAGATGCTACACCTACAGTCATTCTAAACAAGAACAATGTAAATGTATGAGCATAGGGGCTAAACTTTGACCTTGCAAACTACAATACACCTGCTCCACTGGGGCTCCAAAACAGTAACACTTACCTTCTATTGGTTTTGCCTGCGACCCTCTTTGTGTCCTCGTCAGCCCATTGTTCATCATCTGTCCATCGTCCATCATCGGTGCACGTCAGTGACGGCGCCAAAAGGCACCGCAATGTAAGATGAAATCCATCTTATCATTACAATATTTTCCACCCATTCTGTATTCTGCAGAGAAGGAAAGAAAACAATGGAAGAGATGCTACACCAAATCATCATCATCAAGGAAACGTTTCTGAGAAAGAGGGAGAATTTGGACATTATTGATTCACACCGAAACTATGACTGAGTATGACCCTGTTATGAATAGTGATGAAGAAGGCCCTCACAGTTTAATCTTCTGTGTTAATTGATCTATTTGTATAGAGCAGGGGTTCTCAAACGTAGTCTTATTTTCTGGTTGCCACTGCGCTATCCATAGTTTGAGAACCGCTGGTATAGAGTGCACACATTTAACTAAAATGGACCTGTAAGGGTCAATTAGGTTAAATTAGCTGTGCAGTACCTTCTTGTAGGAAACGATCTCGGAGTACTTTCCGTTGTACTCGTGTATCATGATGCGGAGCGTGTCGAGTGCTTTTTTTGTTTTTCTTCTCCTCCTTGATAAGTCTCCTGGTTTTCTTCCCTGGTTTCGGTTTCACTCTTCCACCCTGGAAGAGTGAAACCTGGAAGAGAGAAATGATACAACAAAATGTAGTGTTTGTGATGCAGTACTAACACTTTATAACAACATTCACGGAGCCTCTAAAGTATTACAACTATCTGCTGTGTAAGTACTTTTTTATTTATTCATTTTTTTTCTCAATAGGGTGCATTTTTATTTGTCCACTTGCTTGCATTTCTGTTTACAACACACTAATAATAAAATCTACAAAATATCATTATGTTTATTATTACTTAAACATACTGTGTAAACAGCCTCCATTACTAGACGTCCCATTTTCATTATTGGATATGTCAGTCAAAGAGGTTAACAAATTATTACTCTGGCATTCGCATTTGTCCTTTCAGGCAAGGTGTCCTGACAGTTCCTGCTAAAGCATCAACTCATCCAAGAAACTTGGGATCTGCTTTGATATAGTGTCACCGGTGCTGAGGGAAACCCTGTAATATAAGGCTAAAATGTAATGATGTGGTGCAATCTAACACATACTAACCTTTTTGGGAACGCCATCCTCCCAAACCTGGAAGAGAGAAATTATACAACAAAATGTAGATTTTTGCTCAATAGGGTGCATTTTTATTTGGCCACTTTCTTGCATTTCTGTTTTACAACATACTAATAATAACATCTACAAAATATCATTGTGGGCTCGCTGCAGCAGTTAAGACCATTAATATAAACCCATGCACCTACACACTCTAACTCTCCCACACCACATGAAATACCCCCCTCTGTCATACTTGGACTATTCAAAAAAAGCCGATCTACAATGTGACGCGTTGTGAGCTTGTAGATCTGCTATTTTGGAAAAAGCTTGACAGTCTTTTGAAAGTGTGAGTACAGGGGGCGGCAGTGGCTCAGGGGTAGAGTGGCCAGTAGAGCGGCCGGGTGGCAACTGCAAGGTTCCCAGTTCAATCCCCCAGAATTAGAGTCGAAGTGTCATTGAGCAAGACGCTAAACCCCTAATTGCTCCCGATGAGCAGGTTGGTGCCTTGCATGGTTTCCTCCACCATCAGTGTATGAATGTGTGTAAAAGGGTGACATTTGTTGACAATAATCTTGTAAATTTCAAGCTCCAATTCAACTCTAATGGTGTGTATTGGTCAACATAACATAACCCCCCCCCCACCCACACACTGTAAACCATCGGAAATAGCTACAAGCTCACTGGAGCCAGGGAGGAGCACCCCACACCCATCACTCGCCCCCCTATACCCCTCCACCCATAGACATATAAAGGTAGACGCCTCCTCTGGCTCTGTGGCGTCTGTATCTCGGGCGCGCACCAGCTTCCGCCCTCAGTCGCGTGCGTCACAGAAGGGGACGTTCGGTAGGCCAATCAGAGGCCTACTGAACGCCCCCTTCTGTGACACACACGAATAGGGAAAAACTTCCTTGGACCAGGGGCGGAAGCAATACAAGGGTATTGCGATACAGGTCGATCCAATGAACTGCAGAGGCCAATGAGGTATCTAGGTTTCTATATCTATGCCTCCACCCCCTTGCTACCATCAGCTATGCAAGCAGGTGTATAACTGATGACAATTAGGAGATTGATAACGGGTGCTACCGATCTGATCAACCGGAGGCAAGTCTACGCCCACACACAACACAAAGACAGAGATACCAAGTCAAACTGAATTTGTACTTTTTATAACTACTATTTTTTGGCTTTAAAGCACATTGTTTCTTCAAGGAACAATATTTTCTAGTTATGTTTATTATTACTCAAACATACTGTGTAAACAGTCTTATTTTGAAGTCCATTACTAGACGTGCAATCTAACACATACTAACCTTGTCGATGAAGTCTTCAAAGACGCAGAGAAAACGCACGTAGAAGTTGGGGAACCCCGATTCTGGCTGGATTTTGCGGAAGGCTTCACGTATAGCCTTAAATTCCTCCAAACACTTGACCATGTCTCGGACCTCCATGGTGTTGCGGATGGTCTTGATCCCGGTCTTGAGCTCCGCAAACCTGATATGATTAAATAAGGTAGTTTGACTCAAAAATAGCTGACGCTAGAAAGGACTCAGAGATGCTACACCTACAGTCATTCTAAAAAAGAACAATGTAAATGTATGAGCATAGGGCTAAACTTTGACCTTGCAAACTACAATACACCTGCTCCACTGGGGCTCCAAAACAGTAACACTTACCTTCTATTGGTTTTGCCTGCGACCCTCTTTGTGTCCTCGTCAGTGTCATCATCTGTCCATGGTGACTCATCCGAAGATGAGTCAAAGGGATCGTAAGGCCCGGGGTGATCTGACTCATCCGAAGATGAGTCACGGTGACGGCGCCAAAAGGCACCGCAATGCAAGATGAAATCCGTCTTATCGATATCCAACCATATCTGCTGCGACATTCTGTATTCTGCAGAGAAGGAAAGAAAACAATATTTTTCGGTGGTCATTGGTCACTTCTCTAGTGATGACAGACGGTACGTAATGGAACTGTAATGCAGCCGTTCATTGAAGGTTCCTGCTTTAAATGTGGAGAACATCCGACTCTAAACTGTCAATTTGTTCAACTAATTTCAGCTCAAAATGATTAGCATTTTATATGCCTACAATATATTATGATGATGGACTTGACCTATTGAATTGAGGCCAACCATATGTCTCAAATAACTTTAGACAAGACTAAATGCAAATGCTTGCCCATGATCAAGTAATAACGTTGTGTGTGTGTCTGTGTGTGACTGTGTGTGTGTGTGTTACTCACCTGACTTTGGGGTCAGCTCTTGTCTCTGAAACGTTGTGGCAGAAAAGTAAACGTGTATTTAGTCAAATTATCAACACATTTCAATGAGATTCTTCAGCATCAGATCAGCTTCATGTTGGTCTGTTTTCAGAAAGAAAACGGTCACGTTATTAAATATCATCTAGTAAAAACCACAGAGTTACAAACATATTCCAGATCAGCCTGTAATTTGGAGCTCTGCCTATCCATGACGTCACTCGTACCGGAGTGCACTATGACAGTGTGGAAAGAGGGGTGTATATCGATGAGGACAGGAATTAATTCAATAAAATCGATTGTCTTGCCACAATATGTAATTGCGCCTGGAAGTTTAACAAATCTGATGATAGAGTCGAAGTGTCATTGAGCAAGACGCTAAACCCCTAATTGCTCCCGATGAGCAGGTTGGTGCCTTGCATGGTTTCCTCCACCATCAGTGTATGAATGTGTGTAAAAGGGTGACATTTGTTGACAATAATCTTGTAAATTTCAAGCTCCAATTCAACTCTAATGGTGTGTATTGGTCAACATAACATAACCCCCCCCCCCCCCCCCACACACTGTAAACCATCGGAAATAGCTACAAGCTCACTGGAGCCAGGGAGGAGCACCCCACACCCATCACTCGCCCCCCTATACCCCTCCACCCCCTTGCTACCATCAGCTATGCAAGCAGGTGTATAACTGATGACAATTAGGAGATTGATAACGGGTGCTACCGATCTGATCAACCGGAGGCAAGTCTACGCCCACATACAACACAAAGACAGAGATACCAAGTCAAACTGAATTTGTACTTTTTATAACTACTATTTTTTAGCTTTAAAGCACATTGTTTCTTCAGGAACAATATTTTCTAGTTATGTTTATTATTACTCAAACATACTGTGTAAACAGTCTTATTTTGAAGTCCATTACTAGACGTGCAATCTAACACATACTAACCTTGTCGATGAAGTCTTCAAAGACGCAGAGAAAACGCACGTAGAAGTTGGGGAACCCCGATTCTGGCTGGATTTTGCGGAAGGCTTCACGTATAGCCTTATATTCCTCCAAACATTTGACCATGTCTCGGACCTCCATGGTGTTGTGGATGGTCTTGATCCCGGTCTTGAGCTCCGCAAACCTGATATGATTAAATAAGGTAGTTTGACTCAAAAATAGCTGACGCTAGAAAGGACTCAGAGATGCTACACCTACAGTCATTCTAAACAAGAACAATGTAAATGTATGAGCATAGGGGCTAAACTTTGACCTTGCAAACTACAATACACCTGCTCCACTGGGACTCCAAAACAGTAACACTTACCTTCTATTGGTTTTGCCTGCGACCCTCTTTGTGTCCTCGTCAGCCCATTGTTCATCATCTGTCCATCGTCCATCATCGGTGCAGTGACGGCGCCAAAAGGCACCGCAATGTAAGATGAAATCCATCTTATCATTACAATATTTTCCACCCATTCTGTATTCTGCAGAGAAGGAAAGAAAACAATATTTTTCGGTGGTCATTGGTCACTTCTCTAGTGATGACAGACGGTACGTAATGGAACTGTAATGCAGCCGTTCATTGAAGGTTCCTGCTTTAAATGTGGAGAACATCCGACTCTAAACTGTCAATTTGTTCAACTCATTTCAGCTCAAAATGATTAGCATTTTATATGCCTACAATATATTATGATGATGGACTTGACCTATTGAATTGAGGCCAACCATATGTCTCAAATAACTTTAGACAAGACTAAATGCAAATGCTTGCCCATGATCAAGTAATAACGTTGCGTGTGTGTCTGTGTGTGACTGTGTGTGTGTGTTACTCACCTGACTTTGGGGTCAGCTCTTGTCTCCAGGGGTTAAAGCAAAAAAGAATCCCAAGACTGAAAATTATTTTCAGACCATGTCCCAATATGTGATTTTGGATTTTTAAACATGGCACATGGAATCCTCAAGACTGAAATCAGTCCCCAGGACTGAGAACTTTAATCCCTGTGTCTCTGAAACGTTGTGGCAGAAAAGTAAACGTGTATTTAGTCAAATTATCAACACATTTCAATGAGATTCTTCAGCATCAGATCAGCTTCATGTTGGTCTGTTTTCAGAAAGAAAACGGTCACGTTATTAAATATCATCCAATCCAGTCGTGTCACAAATGTAGTAAAAAACCACGGAGTTACGAACATATTCCAGATCAGCCTGTAATTTGGAGCTCTGCCTATCCATGACGTCACTCGTACCGGAGTGCACTATGACAGTGTGGACAGAGGGGTGTACTGTATATCGATGAGGACAGGAATTAATTCAATAAAATCGATTGTCTTGCCTCCTGAGAGACAATATGTAATTGCGCCTGGAAGTTTAACAAATCTGATGATAGAGTCACCAACAATTAGAACCTCAGGTCGCTTGGAATTGTAACTATAAGTAGAAAGTTTGGTATTATCGATGAGTTGTGACGATGTAATTGAGTCCAGGTGGGCTGAGTTTGTAGTCTCCTGGACTATCGATTTTGACGACGGAGGCATGGAGATAGGATTTGGGGGCACTGAAGGAGAAGCCGGTTTTGAAACAGAGTGAGTTTGCTGGTTTTCAGGCTCCAGCCGGGGGGACAGACGGGGACGTTTAACCCCGGTGGGGGGGGGGGCTTTCAGGGCTATCGGGTTGTTTCTTTCCGACCGAACGCTGAGAAGCACGTGTGGAGCACGTGTTCACTCGACGGGCCTGGAGTGGAATAGGGGAGAGGACAGAGTCCCGGGGAAACTTTCCTAGATTAGAAGAGAGCATGAATTGGAGGTTGGAAATGACAGATCCACACCGGGATCAAAGAGGGGGAGTGCGACATTTTTGGCTTTTGGGACTATTTTACGCCGGCCCTTCTTAACAACAGTCGCCCAGGATGGAGAGCAGAGCGAGGATCCGACATCAGGTGCACCAGATGCAGCGGTGGCCGTGGACTGTAGGCTACCCCCAGGTTCGGTGTTGGCAAGACGGGCGTACAGGGCTGTCTTCCGCTGCAGAAGCTCGTCAATGAGTCGCTCGATGGACCTCAACTCATCTTCTAGCTCCGAGGCCTCAGATTGTGGGGCCATCGGTTATGTGGGAGAAGAAAGAAAAAATGGACCTGTAAGGGTCAGTTAGGTTAAATTAGCTGTGCAGTACCTCCTTGTAAGAAACAATCTCGTCGTACTTTCTGTTGTAGTGGTGGATCATAATGCGGAGCGTGCTGAGCACTCTGATGAGAATACGAGGTATAATGATTGTAACATTCACATAAAGTCAAATTAAAATAAACAAAAACAAAAAACATACCCAGACATATTAATAATTGAACAATGTTTTATTTAATAGGTTACCATAAAAATTACAGTACAGTACATTAGGGGATGTGCTGTAGGTGGGTGAGGATGCACAAAAATCATTTTGGATTATATATCCAAATATCGATCAATCCCCAGCCTCATCCCCCGCGCCATTGGGTGTCTTGAGGAACTGTTTCCAAGTCAGCTTTGCGGGAGCTCTGCCACAGGGGCTCTGCGGTGCAGGGAGCTCTGCGGCATCATTTTCATCATCAGATGTATCTGATGATGAATCATCATCAAGGAAACGTTTCTGAGAAAGAGGAGAATTTGGACATTATTGATTCACACCGAAACTATGACTGAGTATGACCCTGTTATGAATAGTGATGAAGAAGGCCCTCACAGTTTAATCTTCTGTGTTAATTGATCTATTTGTATAGAGCAGGGGTTCTCAAACGTAGTCTTATTTTCTGGTTGCCACTGCGCTATCCATAGTTTGAGAACCGCTGGTATAGAGTGCATACATTTAACTAAAATGGACCTGTAAGGGTCAATTAGGTTAAATTAGCTGTGCAGTACCTTCTTGTAGGAAACGATCTCGGAGTACTTTCCGTTCTACTCGTGTATCATGATGCGGAGCGTGTTGAGTGCTTTTTTGTTTTTCTTCTCCTCCTTGATAAGTCTCCTGGTTTTCTTCCCTGGTTTCGGTTTCACTCTTCCACCCTGGAAGAGTGAAACCTGGAAGAGAGAAATTATACAACAAAATGTAGTGTTTGTGATGCAGTACTTACACTTTATAACAACATTCACGGAGCTTCTAAAGTATTACAACTATCTGCTGTGTACGTACTTTATTTATTCTTTTTTTTTTTCTCAATAGGGTGCATTTTTATTTGGCCGCTCACTTGCTTGCATTTCTGTTTACAACACACTAATAATAAAATCTACAAAATATCATTATGTTTATTATTACTCAAACATACTGTGTAAACAGCCTCCATTACTAGACGGCCCATTTTCATTGGATATGTCAGTCAAAGAGGTTAACAAATTATTACTCTGGCATTCGCATTTGTCCTTTCAGGCAAGGTGTCCTGACAGTTCCTGCTAAAGCATCAACTCACCCAAGAAACTTGAGGTTAACAAATTATTACTCTGGCATTCGCATTTGTCCTTTCAGGCAAGGTGTCCTGACAGTTCCTGCTAAAGCATCAACTCACCCAAGAAACTTGGGATCTGCTTTGATATAGTGTCACCGGTGCTGAGGGAAACCCTGTAATATAAGGCTGAAATGTAATGATGTGGTGCAATCTAACACATACTAACCTTTTTGGGAACGCGATCCTCCCAAACCTGGAAGAGAGAAATTATACTACAAAAAGTTTGTACTCGCTCCTTTCAGTCAAGGTGTCCTGACAGTTTCCAAGGCTCTGCGGGAGCTGTGTGTGTGTGTGTGTGTGTGTGTGTGTGTGTGTGTGTGTGTGTGTGTGTGTGTGTGTGTGTGTGTGTGTGTGTGTGTGTGTGTGTGTGTGTGTGTGTGTGTGTGTGTCTCTCACCTGACTTTAGGGTCAGCTCTTGTCTCTGAAACGTTGTGGCAGAAAAGTAAACGTGTATTTAGTCAAAGTATCAACACATTTCAATGAGATTCTTCAGCATCAGATCAGCTTCTTGTTGGTCTGTTTTCAGAAAGAAAACGGTCAAGTTATTAAATATCATCCAATCCAGTCGTGTCACAAATGTAGTAAAAACCGCGGAGTTACAAACATATTCCGCTGTGAAGGAAAGGGATAGGTGCTGGTAAAGGTAAAAGTTTGTACTCGCTCTGGAGTGTCGGTCAGAACACAAGGAGGAGGCAATTGGGTGTTTAACCATTTACTGAAGGCTTAGTAGGGCAGCATACAGATACGCACAGGTACAGGTTTTGTGTGTGTGGTCTGAAATAAATCCAGAATAAATACAGTCAGTTCTGTATACTGCATCAAACACATGGCATCAGTCACAAACAAGATTAAACAAACACAGGCAAAGGGTCAATAAGCTAAACAGTCTAATCACAGCAGCAACATCAAAGGGGGCCCTTAACGAGGCCATTGCAGCCAGGTGTTGGCAACAAGTGATTAACTAGAGCAGAGTGATTAACACTAATACCAAGCATCCGTGCATGGAGCTAAAGTAAGGACATATTACAAACTCCCTCTTTGTCCAAACACATAAATACACAAGTCAAATAATGCATGTACAGTAGGCAGATTAGGTCAATGTAGACATAACTATAATGACAGGAATTAACCTAACAACTGAATCAACCAAAATAGCATCAGTCCACAGAGGTAGAATGGCAATCAAACAGTGGCAGAAAGTTACACTAAACAGAATATGCCAGCCATAATAACGGTGAACATATATCAAACATAAAGCACAACTCACGGTTGTTCAATGACGCACACATGTTAAAGGAATAGTGGTAGAAAGGAGTATAATAATAATGGAAGGAGTCCGTCGCGTTGGACAAACTCATCTGCAGGCACGGTGAAACAGAGTCACTATGGACAGGTGCGTCCGCGCTCCCGTTGTGTGCCTGCGGGGTGCGCTCATGCACGCGCTTTGGGAGCGCGCCTGGCAGGGTCTCTGGGACTGTTTGATTCTGCTATTTAGACCGTTAAAGTGAAATGATTGTTAAACAAGAGATTTACACACAACTTACAAGTACACAATGCTTTTCAAAATAGGCCTAGAAAAAAATGAAGACGTGTGTACCGGGTGTTGTATGTCAGAAACTGAACAATGTGGGCTATTTGCATTATTTTTTATACATTTTAATTGTGATGTGGATCTCCCTGGTTCTGAAATAAAGTTTGAATTGAATTGAATATATAAAAACAGGTCAAACATTGGCAAATAATATAAGAAAGAGACAGAAATGTTGAAAATAGCCGATGCACAAGCTCTAGTTTAATTTAGTTTATTAGCACATTGTTATACAAAAATATAGAAACAATACATATTAAATGCCAAGTCATTAAACAACAACATTAAAAGTTCAATAAGAACAATACAAAATAATACATGTTTACAAGGGAAGCAGTGGTGCAAATAAAGAAATAAAAACACAAAAGCTGCTCAAAAGAAGAAAAAGACAAAAAAAAAAGATGACTAAATCAATGGACTACAGCAAGGAAGGAATTAGATATTGTTTTAAATATTTCTTAAATATTGGGAAGGATAGTGAAGACTTAAGTGATGCATCTAGAGAGCTCCACAACTGAGGGCCTCTAAATGTGATGAAATATTGATGTTTTTGAACTACAACAAAAAGGTAAATTATAATCATCTCTTTGCCTTGTGGGGTAGGAGTGAAAATCAGAAGTAACATGAAAAAAATATGAAAATAATAAGGAAAGTCTTGTTTACATTTTTTAAATTTGAACATATAAGCAGGTTTGAAAAACATGTACCATATAGGCAATAAAGAATATTTAATAAAGAGAGGTGCATATGGTGTTTATTTGAGTGTGAAATAATTCTCAAAAGCCTATTTTGAATGATAAGTAGTTTAGTTAGATATGTAGGATATGTAGCAGCCCAAACAATATTACAGTAATTAATATGGGGGGAAATTAAACTAAAATAAAGAGTTAAATGAGACGAAGGATGAACCAGTGGACAGATTTTTCTCAATCTACAAGTTGTGAGCTTGTAGATCTGCTATCTTCACAATAATTATCTGTGGAACCTAAACTAAATGTAATGCCTCAACTATACGATTCCAAGTGCTTGGCAGGGTGGGGGCGGTCCACAGTTCCATTTTTTTTTCGCAGCCTGAAAAGGTTGAGAACCACTGGTCTATACCCTAAAATTATGTTTAACCACTTTCAGCTTGGCATTCCTATTTTGGGCATGTCATAGGCTACTACTGTAGGTGAACATTAAAATGTTTTCATTTTTTAATTCATTCGTTCATTTAGGCCATTTATATCTCGGTCAGTTGCTAGCATAAATGTATTGTAAGATTAAACAATAGCAATAATAGCAATATACATGTTCAGAAACATCTTCCATAAACCCTACTGTTTTTGTTTTTTACAAAAGCAAAGCTAAAGGACTTTATCTTCTTTAAGTGATTGGCTGTATGTAGAACAGCGGGAACATACATTTAGACCGGGGGTGGGCAACTTTGGAGAGGGCCACTATATTTCCACACTCACTCCAGAGGGCCACATTGCATATAATGTCTCTCCGTATTTCAACTTTTTTCGCCATTCTATGTCACACAAAAGTAGCAAAAATAGCCAATCTACAAGCTCAAAACGCTTCGCAAAGGGTTTTGAGCTTGTAGATCTGCTATTTTTGCTATTTCTGAATTGGAATCCTGAAAAGTAATTTTTGTATTTAATTTCAAATGCATACTTATGTTAACTTTATGAACTTAAATACAAATACATTTGACATAAAAAAAAGACAATAGAATTTGAATACTAGTCATTAAGCTACTAATATAGACTGTAGTAATTCAAGCGGGTCATGTTTGGAATTGTAACAGCTGAAATCAATAATATATCAGTAATCCGATATTAACCTGCTGTGCTAATTGTTTAGTAAACAGAGCACTAAGGGGTAATCCTTTCAAGCCGTTTCACAAATCACAGATTGGGACTGGCCTGTCACCTTTTTCAGTCGTGAGATCTACAAGCTCAACGTGTCACACAAAGCATCTAAAGCTCACAAGGAGTTCCATCCATGACACAAATACTGTAGTATAACTTGACTGTAACCAAATATGTTAAATGATATCAACTCTACAGAATTGAATGACATGCTCTTATGAGGATAACCTTGAGCATCAAATGGGTGGCGCTTGGTGTTCCTCATCCAGGTGTGCTAAATCGTTGTTAGTAGTTCTGTTGTAGGCCTGTCTGCACTATTGTTGCATATATTTTTTACAATTTCAGATTTTCTCAAGTTTGGGGTAAATGGTAAATGGTGCATTTATATAGCGCTTCTATCCGAAGCGCTTTACATTGATTGTGCCATTAACCCATTCACACACACATTCATACACCGATGGCGGAGGAAACCATGCAAGGCACCAACCTGCTCATCGGGAGCAATTAGGGGTTCAGCGTCTTGCTCAAGGACACTTCGACACTAACTCTAGGGGAGCGCCCCAGCCCGGGATCGAACTGGGAACCTTGCGGTTTTCCAGTTCACTCTACCCCTGATGATATCTGTAGATTTCATTAGGATTGTTTAATCCCCCCCCCCCCCACACACACACACACACACACACACACACACACACACACACACACACACTATATATGTTTAGTGGAATAGCTCCATATATGCAAGCTACATTTACACAATTGGTATTGCTGGAGAACCACACCTTTCCTTTAGGGTTAGGTTAAGAAAGTTAAGAAAATATTATAGGTATGTGTTCAAATGACTATATCTCATATTCCCATTCAGATTTTCATTTTTCTAGTAGAGGGATGTCCTTGCTTCAAGTATACCACGTTAAAGTTTGAATATCTCAGAACTTTCATTGTGAATCTACATTCATTTATATGCCTCAACCCCCAGACGGCTAGGCTTTATTTTTTGTTTGGAGTGTATAATATTATATATCAATTTCACCATTTTAACAGTAAAATATTTGTATACAAGAATACATTTCATGTATGGGAGGCGAACAGCCTTTTTGCATGTAGTTTGGAAGCCTCGCCCCGAAGTGGGCGGGGACTTCTTTCCTCTACATTAGAAGAGTTAGGACGTCACATTCTAATACAGCCCGAATACCAAAGTGGCGCACCTCGCTAATCACTAGGCTCTAAAACCATTACCACTGGGAGTCTGGGTTCGACTCCCGCTTGGGACATAAATTTTTCAAACAACCGCGGACTCTTTTTTTTCGCCGATAAAGTATAGTTTTGGACCATGACGGAGGCGCGCCGACTCAGCAGACCTTGAGGCCGAGGAGTCGCGCCCGAGCGCCTCCAGGCGCGAGTGCCCGCGACGACCGGCCGATGGTCTGCTAGTCGACTAAGCGCTGTCCGAGTTATGTACCGATAGGCACAGAATCGTAAGTGATGTTGTGGGGACTGCGTTTGCCCCAACTGCCAGTCAGTGCACTAACATAGCTCGCGTCGCCAGGCTCTCTCCCCACCCGCACCCTCGCCCCCTTGCGCTTAAACTACATGCAAAAAGGCTGTTCGCGTATGGGAGGCCTTAGAGATGAGGTAAAACAATATTGTGTTTGGTCCTACCTCCGGTAGAGGCCCTTTTTGTCGGCTTGTCAGAATCAGAATCATCTTTATTGTCACATCACATATTTACAAGTGGGTGAAATTAGTTTTTCTGCAAGCTCCATCGTTTTAGTTATTTCCATAATGTAGAAGGGAAGAATAATTAGGGGGGAAAGGGGAGTCACTGCCCTAAACCATGTTACTGTTCAAGATTTTTCTCTTTTAAGAACCCACATATGTATTAAGAGTTGAATTATGACCAAAGCATATGTCACAGTTTTTATGACCTTGAATGTGTATGCATATGCGTCGTCAGAGTACCTTTTTGCCTGAAGGTTTTGTCACAAACTGTACAAGCATAGGGCTTTTCCCCAGTATGAATCCTCATGTGTCTTGTCAAACATGTAGAATGGTTAAAGCTTTGGCTACAAACTGTACAATTAAAGGGGGTTTCCTCTGCATGAATCCACATGTGTGTGTTCAGAGAAGATTTACGTGTAAAGTGTCTGCTACAAACTGTACAAGTAACTGTATGACTCCTCATGTGTGCTTTCAGATTTGAAGGTTCGCTAAAGCTTTTGTTACAAACTGTACAAGCAAAGGGCTTTTCGCCTGTATGACTCCTTATGTGTTTTTTCAGAACACTCTTGTTAACACAGACTTTGCCACACTCTGTACAACTTAGGGTTTTCTTTCTTTTTTGTCTCCTCCTAGGTGGCTTTTGTTTTAATGATGTCAGGTTCTGGGACAGCTTGTTGCTCAAAGACAATCTTTGTCCTTCCTTATGTGTCTTGTGTGATTTCATTGTGTTTAAAACTGACTCATCATCCCCGGTCCCCCAGTCATCACTGTCGTCAGTATCAGATTCAGAACAGTGTGAAGAGAGAAGCTGATCATCACTAGATGGTTGTGATGGAACATAGTACTCTATAAAAGCTTGGGTATGCATGTGTTGAGATGAGGTGCTGGCTAGAGGCTTTTCTTCTCTGTTTTCAGCATCATCTTCACTTTTCACTGCTGGTAATGTCAACGATGACCCTGCAGCCTCCCTTGAGCTTAGAAGTATCTCCTCCTGTTCCTCTTTAATCTGTGGAGGCTTTAGTTTCACCTGGACCAGACTGGGGCTCCTCTCCTGTTCCTCTTTAATCTGTGGAGGTTCTAGTTTCACCTGGACCAGACTGCTATCCTGCTGTTTGGTGGGAAGGCATTGGAGATCTAGAAGGAGGAGACAGGGGGTAATATCAGCAGACAGTAACTCGATGTGTTTTCTGAGTGATTCGTTTTCAGCCCAGTGGTGGGAATACAAACACACACACTAAGCTTGGGCGATATGCCAAAATATTCCTATCGACCATCGTCGGCCCAAAAATCGCAGATTGACGATATATTCTGGCACTCACAGGCATGCCATGGTGTGACCTCTATGTTATGTGTAAAAATTACTACCACCTACAGCGCATACATTTTGATGCTGTTAGTGGGGTGGCATGAAAAACAAATTAGATTATTTTTTCTTTGACTATTTTCTCAGTAGCTGCCACCAGAGGTAAATAAATAAATACATGTATATTAACTCTCTGCCTGCCAGAGTTTTTTCAGAACAGTCTGTAGCCTCTGCCAGGGTTTTGCCATGATTTTGGTACCTGTTCGCGTAGCCACAGATTTTTTTCCTCCAGTATGATTGATCCCCAGATGGTTTCTAATCACAGATGAGATTCAGGTGTGGTTTCACAAATGTCAACGAGGTCATTTTGACCTCGTTGACATGTGTTGTTTGATGTTTCAATATAGCTCAAAACCAGTAGTTTTAAACCAAAAAACGAAGTGAATTGTTTGTCCGTTTGAATTTTAACATTGAAGTGAATGGAGCAGCAAATCTTCGAACATTTTTAGCTCCTAATCTGTTCGTAATTCGACAAGGGTTGAAATTATAAAAAAAAATGCAAAAAAAAAAAAAAAAATTTTTTGAAAAACATTTTTTTTTTTTTCCTTTTTTTCCATGACGTATATATACGTCTTTGGCGGACAACAGCTGATAATTAAAAGACGTATATATACGTCATTGGCAGCCATAGAGTTAAGCACTTACCATTGCCAGTGCCACAGTGATGTGATGCAGTGTCTTCAGTGGGGTTTGAGGTGGAGTCTTGTGCATCATCCTGTGCGCCACTGTGTTGTGATGCACTTTCTTCGGTGAGGTTTGAGGAGGAGGCTTGTTCAGCACTGGGTTCAGCACATCTGAGTCTGTAAATGTTTAAGTTAAAGGTAGGGTAAGTGATATTTTTGGGTTAAAACAAAACATATTTTGTTAAAAGGTTATATTACATTCTGATAGTAATCATTGCTATAGAGTGTTTGTTCAGTAACAGGAGTCTCCCCGTCTCTCCAGCTCTTTAATTAACAGAAAATACATTTTCCGGTAGGTGTCAAAATCTCAGCCAATCAGGAGAAAGTACCCATTTTTAAGCTTCATTTGTATAGTGTTCCAGTTCCAATTTTGCCTGCTCATTTCTTAGTGTTATCACTTCCAATTTCACTTGTTTAATCTATATCCTGATTGAGTTCTCTATCCTGATTGGATAAAATTGGAAATGAAACTGAAACGAAAATGCATTTTATGTTTTATAAAGAGCTGGAGAGACAAGGAGACTCCTTTTACTGAACAAACACTCTATAGCAATGAGTACTATCAGAATATAGAGCTATTTAACACTTATTTTAACCAAAGAAAATCACTTACCCTACCTTTAACAAAAAAAAAGTATAGAAAAGGATTATGCCTGTCAAATGTTTTGTAACAAGTTACTTGGCACCTACTTTGAGTTGGATTTTCACACGAATAAAATGCATTATACAAAAAAACAAACTATATTGCTTTAAAAAGCTTTCTAACAAATGTGGATGGCAGAGTTTACACACCACAACAACAGAGTTGAATGAGCGCTTTGTGTGGACGTCAATGCGTTGTATCATTACAGATCAGATGTAAGTCAAGTGTATGGCCATTGTCCACACCATGATAATAAAGCACTATGAAATCAAAGTTTGTTCATTAACTACTATGTTCTGATTAGCATAACCAACCTTTTGAATCGAGGTCTTCTGCAGCCTCCCCAATGTTCCCGTCTTTCATCAGACACAGGGATAGCAGCTACTGGGTTGGGAAACTCTGGCGTTGGTCGTCCATTCACAAAATGCTATTAGAAAGAGGCCAGTGTTAGAACCATAGACTGTATAAAAAGAATGGACTAAGCCACACCCCTGGTTTCTACAGGCCGAAAATTAAGCCGATTGCTCAGGAATTTGAAATCTGCCATCTTTAATATATACAAAAAAGCAACCGGGAATAGGAACCGGATATCAATCCCTAAAGAATGCTATTGGTTGGGTAGCTTGTCAATCCAGATCGGCGGCAGGGAATGAATGCTAATGGTTGTGTAGCTTGTCAATCAAATCACCCCGCCCCTCCTAGAGCATAGCCAACACTTTATCGTCCATTTTAAAATAATTTACCATGATGATTGAAAGGAGACTTTAAACTAGCGACTGGAAGCTGTTACCTGTTACCTATCCACTTCGTGCCTTGTGGCACATAAGGCCTTAGCGACTGGAAGCATATAGTATTTATGACAATGTTTAGTAAGGTAAGAAAATCAAGTCTAAAGTTCGTCAAAAACCCATCCGCTTGCATTGAGAGAATATTCTTTCTGACAACAGTAGGGGTAAAACAGCAAAACTACAGGCCGTTAATATGAACTGTCTAGTGTTTATGTGGTATATTTGCTCAGCCTCAACTGACACACTACTACCTTACTCGAATGTTAAAACAAGCAACTGTGTATATGTGTGTGTGTGTGTGTGTGTGTGTGTGTGTGTGTGTGTGTGTGTGTGTAAAACGAGCTTCTTCACATTAGCATCTTACTGTACCTTGGAACAAACATGGTAGTTCTTGGTTATCTTCGATGGATTAAGCTGTGAGTGAGGTCTCCCACACTGTTTAATCCATATTTTACATCTCTCCTCTTGTGTTTTTGGTTTCGGAAAGGCGAAAAATACAACTCCACCCTGTAAACGTTCTGGATATCTTTCATCTGAGTTGCAAGTCCCGTATACACACCGCCTCGGCATTTTGCTCTGGTAGAGAAAGCTTGCCAGGCTCTCCTCACTTAGTAACAAGCGTAGGATTGGACAAGGCCGGTTTGGGGAGGGGCTTAGCGAAGGGTCCAATTTTCAGGGGTGAAGATGGGAGTTATGTAGGCAGCAGTCCTCCAGGGGGCAGCAGAGCTCTGGTCCTGACTATTGGCTTCAGGCTGAGTTGTAGGAATGCAATAGTGTACACACACGCGCACACGCACACGCACACACACACACACACACACACACACACACACACACACACACACACACACACACACACACACACACACACACACACACACAGGGATTATTCCATAGGGGTTGACATTAAGGAAAGTTTATCCTCATCCTCCAGACCAGTGACTCTTCAAGTTCACTGGCCCCACCATTGTAACTACTGGGCTGGCCCAGGAACATTACTTTTGAATTGACAAATGATAGTCAAGAGAACTGACACTGGAATATGAAAATGAACAGATATGGTGCAATAGTCATTTATTTTTTAACCCATTAAAGCATCTGTGTCATTACATACATCATAATGTTCTTTACCCAAGCCTTCCTTCAAAAAATATTTCTCATGAATTTCGGAAATCTAAGAAATGCAACAACTTTTAGGTCACATGACCCTGACACCCCAATATTTGTTCATATGGTCTATTACCCGTGCCCACAAGATGGACACCCTTTATTTTTTTCCATTTTTCCAAATTCATGAAAAAAACGTTTTTAAAGAAATACATGCAAAATAAAGGGTGTGCATCATGTTCACAAAATACTCAGTCGCTTCATTATAAAATTGTACCATCTCCACATCTCTGTACCATCTCCACCTACTCATGTGTCTCAGAGGTGAGTTGTGGACATTCCAGAGGCCTGCCTAGTGCCTACCAATTTACATCAACAGTAGGCAGGATTGGTCATGTCAAACAACAATATTTCACACTTATTCTATTTAAAGGGATATTTCACTTTCAAACATGTTTGGGGTCATTTTAATGTCTACTCAGGCTTTTGTGAGCACCCCTGACAGTTTTTACGTTAACCATGATAGATTCATCGAAAACACCCGTCCTTGGTTCTGCCCTCCTAATGCGTGAGGTGGCCATGTTTTTTGTATTACTTATTTTTTCAATTTTCAATTTTCCCAATTAAAAAGTTTCTCTTTTAAAGTCATTGAAAAAACACGGCCACCTCACGCATAGAAGGACAATATCAGTCACCAGAACCAAGGATGGGTGTTTTCAATAAATCTATGTAAAAATGGAGTTTGACGTTACAATGGGTTTGTATAGGAAGAGGGCGAATCTGATAAAATGAATATCAAATATCTAAATACTGAATCAAGCAACTTAGAAACTATATGGGGTGCTCAGTCACAAAAGCCTGTGTAGACGTTAAAATTACCCCAAACGTGTTTGAAAGTGAACTATATCCCTTTAATGCAAATGCATTATATTTCAGCATGCTAACTTTCCAGGAAGAGAAAAAAACTGTATAGTTTCTATTTACTTGGAATCCCGGTTGATGATGTCATTTGTAGGCAGGTTTCTGAACCGCCCAGTGTCCAGAGCCCACCAATGAGACAGAGTGAGTAGAAGCAAATTGTGCCATCTTATAATGACCATTAGTAATGATCACATTTGTGAAGATATGGTTGAAAATGCCTGAAGTGCTTCCTTAAGTGTGTTGGACACTTCGACACGACATTGGTCAGGTTACTACTTGGCCTCACACCCAGAACACACCTAACCCCTGCTCATTATGCTAGGGTGGGATGGCTCAGGGGTAGAGGACAGAGTACAGCAACTTGCAATGGGCCTGGTCTTCAAGATACGCAAGAGAACAGGGATACATACACATGTACCTGTCAGACTATTTCAATAACGTGAAAGACACACACAGGCACAACACCAAAGGGAGCTCCACTGATCTAGTTCAACCCAGACTCAGCCACAAACATGGGGTCAAATTTGTATTCTACTGCTATGCCACCAAAATGTGGAATGAACGACCAATAGCCATAAAAAAAAGTGTGAATCCTTACTCTCCTTCAAAACCACCATAAAAGAGCACCTGTCTGAAGTTTGTAACTGGTCCTAGAAAAGCCCTCTAAGCTTAACACCAGAAATGACCCGCCCCACCCCCAAATGTTTACTGTACATATACGTTCTGCTACTAGTGTTGTTTATGTCTTGTTTATTATTGTATATTATTGTATGTCTTTAAATGTCTTAATGAATTGAATACACATGACCACAATGGAAACAAGACCCAAGGGCTTTTTGTGTTATCCTTTGAACAATCATTGTAAACCGTACCTCTGTACAATTCAATTGCAAACTGTTAATAAAGTATAATCAATCAATCAATCAATCAATTGTTACTGGACAGTCTGGGAAGCTAAATGGTGACCTTACACATGGTGCGCATGTAGGCATGGGGAGTAGACAAAATTAACATAATATATAGGTCAAGTGAACAAATATTTTCTCACCCAATATTTGATTGTGCTACTTTGGGTCAGCTGACTCAGCTCTTGTCACTAAAACGTTGTGGCAGAAAAAGTTAACGTGCATTAGTCAAATATCAGCACTTTTCATTGAGATTCAGATCAGAGATTAGAGCTTCAGATGTACTGTACACATTTTTCTTTTTGATTACCACTACTTTATATGACGTTCTCTTGCATAGTATTGTATATCTGTCATTAAATGTTTTGATGAATTGAATACACATGGACCCCAATGGAAACAAGGCTATAGTGCTTTCTTGGGTATATAATCTTCTTAGCGTGGAACTGTACTGTTTCGCAAACTTTTAATAAAGTATTCAATCAATCAATCA
>NC_139951.1:11767742-11785242 GCF_963454915.1 Gymnoscopelus microlampas
AGGGGGGACAGAGTGAGTCATTACTGCCTGCTGGCCGGGCCTGAGAGGGTTTTTTACTTTCTATTTGTTTGCTCTTTCGTGACTATCGCTTGCTCCACAGGTCCTTCACAATGCCTCTCCTCTATTCATTCCACCCCACTGTTTCGCTGCTTGTTGAGGTGGAGAGCTGCTTTTCATGGAAACTACACACAGCTCTGCTTCTCTGATGGAGATTCACAATAAAACAGCTGCTGACCATTCTCTGAAAACTCTGCTGCTCAGGAATGAAGTAGCAATACAATTACTACTAAATAGATTCTAGTATTACTACTATTACAACTACTGCTACTGCTACCACCACTACTAAATGGTGCATTTATATAGCGCTTTTATCCAAAGCGCTTTACATTGATCGTGCCATTCACACACACATTCATACACCGATGGCGGAGGAAACCATGCAAGGCACCAACCTGCTCATCGGGAGCAATTAGGGGTTCAGCGCTGCCTGGGTTCAATCACATTGGCTCAAAACAGGTGCTCTTCAGTGGAACAGGTATACAGTAGAAGCAAAGGAACCCAAAGTTCTGCTTGTGGTGAGTCAGACTGTATAGGGAAAAAATACTGAGGCACTCGGTCTGCAGGTGAAAAAAAAAATATATAGAGAGATTTATCTTACAGATGAGCAAGGCAACAGCTGACCGACGAGTTTCGACACTTGGGTCTTCAACAGGGTACTACGATCGAACATATTAGAAATGTAAATGAGAAAAAGACAAAGGAAATAAAAGGGAAATATTAGATAAAGTTATCTTAACATCATCCTTAATTTATATTCCATGTTCGAAAAAGAGGTAGGAATAAGTTTGGTGAAAACCTATCAGGTCCTACCCCTTCTTTATGTCTCTCAAATATTCATCATATTATGATATTATTATTGTACCGGTGTGTGTCTGGTCCACTGTCTAAAATGTGCCCCTAAATACTGCCTTACATCTGATGATAGAACGATACAATTTCATATGAAATTGCCAAATGAAATAGAAGGCAGATGAGAGCAACAGCAATGATTTAGAGGTCAAGGCTTTATGTGAACTATAATGCCACTGAGGTCAAATGCAAGTATATGCACTGCATGGATTGATAAACATACAGATCATTAACTGAGGGTGTGGGGTGTGAGGGGGGGGGGCTGTCCCCTGGGTCTTGCGGGCCTCTGTCTGCCCCAGGACTCTACCCTGATATAGACATGTGGGAAGGACTGGGAGCTCTGACAGGGAACAGGGTCAGATGTTACCGTATACCTCAGCATAGGAGGGTGAACTTGTAAGGGAGAGGGGACGGGACATTGGAGGGTACCCCGGGGTTGGAAACACGTGTGGTTCCTCCTGGTTACTGCTTCAGTGCTTCTGTCTCTGAGATGGAGCCTTAACCACCTAAACCCTCCATTTAGAAAAACGTAATGTTGCTATATAATATACTGTATATAGGCCGTTGCAGAAAGGTTTTATTCAAATGCACCATTTACCATATTACCCAGGAATTGAAGCACTCCCTCGGGACCAGAGGACCTCGTCACCCCTGGTCCTTATCTTGGCCCAGAGGGGTTGATGTTGATGGAGGTGACTCCAGGGATGGAGCTCTCCCCTGGGGCGTGAGGGTCTCTGTGTCCCCTTGGCCTGGAGGGAACAGCTGAAAGAGACTTTAGTTTTTTATTGGTGCATAAAATAATGAGAGTCAGACAGCTGCAGGAGGCATCTA
The DNA here is from genome assembly GCF_963454915.1 of Gymnoscopelus microlampas. NCBI lineage: Eukaryota > Metazoa > Chordata > Actinopteri > Myctophiformes > Myctophidae > Gymnoscopelus > Gymnoscopelus microlampas. The sequence goes on from NC_139951.1 coordinate 11,769,483, forward strand.
GAAATAATGATTTCAGTTGAAAGTGTGCTGTTTTTTTGTCAAAAGGTCTGTGTGATAGAGTACCAGTTGAAGTAGAATGGGCTTATATAGGAGGGGGTGTGTATCTGTTACAACGGATATCAATTATCTAAATATTGAATCAAGCAACTTGACAGCGTTGTAGAGACAGACTGCAGGAAAGCTGAGAGGGAGACTGTGTACAAGAGACAGAGTATAGGACAGCTGAGAGAGAGACAGTGTAGGAGAGACAGACAGTAGGAAAACTGAGAGGGAAACTCTGCAGGAGAGACAGACAGTAGGAAAGCTGAGAGGGAAACTGTGCAGGAGAGACAGACAGTAGGAAAGCTGAGAGGGAAACTGTGCAGGAGAGACAGACAGTAGGAAAGCTGAAAGGGAGACAGTGTAGGAGAGACACACAGTTGGACATCTGAGAGGGAAACTGTGTAGGAGAGACAGACAGTAGTAAAGCTGAGAGGGAGATAGTGTAGGATAGAGAAAGGAGGGAAGGATTTGTCTTTCTTCTCTCCCTCTCTTTGTAATGCTTTGTCACGTTATGTTGCTGGGGGACGGGGGGTACTCTATTTTTGGCTCTGCAACTTCAGAGTCATGCAATTTTAATAACATCCTTGGGGCTCTGTGAGTGTGTGTGTGTGTGTGTGTGTGTGTGTGTGTGTGTGTGTGTGTGTGTGTGTGTGTGTGTGTGTGTGTGTGTGTGTGTGTGTGTGTGTGTGTGTGTGTGTGTGTGTGTGTGTGTGTGTGTGCGTGCGTGCGTGCGTGCGTGCGTGCGTGCGTGCGCGCGCGCGCGCGTGCGTTCGTGCGTGCGCGCTGTGTGTGTGTGTGTGTGTGTGTGTGTGTGTGTATGTGTGTGCGTGTGCGCGCATGAGCGTGTGTGTGTGTCGGCCAGTCTACATCCAGACTTTTCAAAGCGACACGCACACACGCGCAAATACGTACACACACACACACGGTGTGTGTGTGTGTGTGTGTGTGTGTGTGTGTGGCAGCAGTTAACAGCCTCGGTCAGATTCTGAAAAATGTTCTCTGTGACTTTGACTTTGGTTTTGACACAAAGGGCAAAAGTAACTAGAAACATCACATTAAGTCTGTGTGCGTGCATTTGTGTGTGTGTGTGTGTGTGTGTGTGTGTGTGTGTGTGTGTGTGTGTGTGTGTGTGTGTGTGTGTGTGTGTGTGTGTGTGTGTGTGTGTGTGTGTGTGTGTGCACTGCATATGAATGAGCAAATCACTGTTTGTTTGGTGACAAGGCAAAATACCTCCAGAACCTCAGTACCATCATCGCTTACACAGTCTCCCTCTCAGCTTTGCTAATGTCTGTCTCTCCTACACTGTCTCCATTCTCAACTTTATTTATACTGTATGTATTCATATCTGTCTTGGTTTGGTTGTTGACTATTACTGAAATACCTGAGTATACCTGTACCTCATCTGTGTTTCATTCTCACTCAAGGAAGGTTTATCATCTTACCCTTCTACCTCTCATCTTTCTGTCTGTCTATCCATATGCAAGCCCACGTGCATGGGTCCAGGTGTGCGTACGTCTGTGTGAGTGTGTGTGTGTGTGTGTGTGTGTGTGCGCGCGCGCGTTCGCGCGTGCGTGCGTGCGTGAGTGTGTGCGTGCGTGTGTGTGTTAATGGCCGGTCCCATCTGCAACCTAATTGACACATTATACACAGGTCATTACACCGTCTAATTTGCATCTCATTAGCATATAATTAACGGCAAGATATGGTGTATCAATCGTGACTTGGTACAGACAGGCTTTGTTCATTTGGTCTGAATGAATTGCAGATAAATATTGTGCTGTAGCATGTAGCATTATGTTTGTACATCTGTGTCCCTCTCAACTTTTCTACTGTCTATATCTCCGACCTACACTGTCTCTCTCTTAGCTTTCCTACAGTCTTTCTCTCCCTACATTGTCTCCCTCTCAGCTTTCCTTCTGTCTGTCTCCCCTACACTGTCTGTCTCTCAGCTTTCCTTCTGTCTGTCTCTCCTACACTGTCTGTCTCTCAGCTTATACTGTCCGTTTCTCCTACACTGTCTGTCTCTCAGCTTCCCTGGCATAATATGTCTTTCTAAAACTCTTAAACCCTCCCTCTCAGCTTGTTGTCTTTCTTATACTGTCTCCATGTTCGCTTTAATTCGGTCAGTCTCTCCTACACTCTCTAGCTTTCAGCTTTCCTACTATCTCTCTCTTTTAAACGCCTCCCTCTAAGCTTCGCTGCTCTCGGTCTCAATGTTTTGATGCAATAATTCAGCAGAACAAATGTAATCCATTTCACAATTGTTTGAGAAATTAAAGTTCACCAGACCGAGACAGCTGCAGAGAGATAACTCTCATTAGCGATTAGATTATCCTCCACCTGATGTTACAGCCAAATATAGAAGCGCCCGGACGAGCAAATCAACCACTCGGCAAATTTGTTGCCAATGCCCGCAAAGCAGAACAATAGATTATTCTGTTGGTGTCTGTCCAGCATGGTTCTCTGCAGGGGATCCCTTGAATTTCAATCACCAAAGTCTCTAAAGGGCCTTTCACGCCAAACACTTTAACTACAATGGTACAGTTTTAAAAATCACTCTAATAAATGAAGTGGATGGCAGAGTCCTCACCACAGCTGTAAAAATGACAATGGTGGACGATATAGTTTTCTGGGTTTTTTAAATGATCTTTTATAACTATGTAGTTCTAGTGCTTGGCGTAAAGGTGCTTTAAACATTAAATGTGTTAATATATGCATTTTGAACTGTGACAATATGTACAAATGGAACCAAATGGAACCGCTACATGTACACAGTTAAATGAACACTTTTACAGTGCACGTGGTTCAGGGTTTAAATCCATTCTTTTCTTCTCTGGGTGTTTTCCATCTGATGTTGTCTGTGTGGTGTGAGCCAGAGCCATTCAAGGAGAGAGTTACGTCACCTCCGTCCACTTCTTCGGGCCAGGTCTTCTACATAGCCTTCTATTGAATGCAATGCGTTTGTAACTATTTCCAGTTTACATGAACCACGTGACCGACGCTGTTTATGCCCCCTCAGTGGCTCTCTGGTGTGAGCGACCAGCCGACCACAGAGAGCAGACCCTGATCAGTCTTCTATCTGACTTTGTCTTGTGTGTGGCGTGTTAGTGACCACAGAGAGCAGACCCAGGGTCAGTCCAGGAGAGAGCCGTGGCTAATGACCTCTCTGTGACGGATGAACAGAGATCGCCCTCTCCTCTTTTCACTGGTAGGATGGAGGGATGATTGAGAGAGAGAGAGAGAGAGGGAGGGAGAGAGAAAGGGCACAACAGAGAGGACAGCGGGGTTCTTTCTTTGTTGTATTGCTTTTTTGCATCCTTCCTTTACACTTGCTGCCTTTGCTTTTCTCTCTCTCTCTCTCTCTGTCTCTCTCTCTCTCTCTCTCTCTCTCTCTCTCTCTCTATTGTCTTGTTCCAAACACACCCCTCTTTGTAAAACAATTTTGTCAATCCTACACTGTCTCACTCTCATCTGTACTGTTCTCTTCTATTACTTTGTTTCCTGCGTTATTTGTACATGTATTTACACACACACGAGCGCTCGCACACACACACACACACTCACACACTCACACACTCACACACACACGCACACACACACACACACACACACACACACACACACACACACACACACACAGAGTCTGTAGTCTCGCTACCAGACAGTCACAGATCTCTCCGCCTACCGATTTATCTGGTGAAAGAGCTAGAACAGCAGCGAGAATGGCCGCTAACAAATCTACGTCCACTGCTTTGAAAACCAATTGAACTGGTTCTGCAATGCTGACATTTTTAAAAATCTTTTCCCACCCAGTTTTAGCCTACACTGAATTTAGGCTCGCAACAATTAGCTACAGTACAAACTTATAATTACCATTAATCAAATCAGTATATTACAGTTACTATTGATTCCATGCTTGCAGCAGTGACCTGGATTGTTCCCTTTTTTGTCCCTGATAGTCCCTGGTATTCTGAGTAATCTGGTGTGAAATGTGCCGTGCACATCTGACCACATGGATTTAGGACTAGGAGAGGATGAGGAAAATGAACACAAAAAAGATACAGTCCCATCCCCGTCTTCCTTTGGGAGATTCAAAGTTCCAATGTGGAACCACATTTGACTCCCACCAACATACGTATCATCCCCAATTGATGTCCAACATTCAAATGTATCCTATGTCAGAAACACACACACACACACACACACACACACACATACGCACGCACACACGCACAGTGATACTGTACAGTTATCACTGTGGTTTAATCCAGAACAGATTATAATCTTTTTTTTCACCCTTTTCCTTCAAACCGGGGGGGGGGGGGTTAGAGGTTAGGGATAAGGGTCAGAGAGAGCAGTGGTGGTTTGATGCGACTATTATACTGACTACTGCAACTATAGATGATTTTCTCAGCGATTATTCGATGTATTGAATAATCGAGAAGTGCGTTTTTTATATATATATATATATATATATAACGTATATATCTTTTTTTTTATGCAGAAATAGTGTAGGACAGTGTAGGAGAGACAGATGGTAGGACGGCTGAGAGGGAGACAGTGTATTAGAGACAGACAGTAGGAAAGCTGAGAGGGAGACAGTGTAGGAGATATACAGACAGTAGGTAAGCCACACCAATGGCCAAGTCAAAATCTCAAGCCACACCTGTATTGATAGCAACAGAGCTACAAGGTTTTACTGAGCTTGTAGATCCGCTTTTCTTTCTTTTATGCCATTCATGACAATTTGTGAAAATAAAAATAAAAAATAAGGGATGCCAGGGCGTGACCCCACAAAATAATCATATTTGAACTGGGGACCCCCATTTTGTTCCACAGATAAATATATAGAAAATAGCAAATCTTCAAGCCCTCTCTTCTTCTTCTTCCTCTCTTCCTCCCATCTGCCTGTCTGTCTCTCTGTCTGTCTGCCTCTCTCTCACACAGTGAGATGTCTCTCTTCACAAACATGTGCAAATCATAGTGCACACATGGAATCAAATGGACCGGATTCAATAATCTATCCAGTGGTTCTCAACCTTTTCAGGCTGTGATCCCCCAAAATAATCATATTTGAACTGGGGACCCCCAAGTTTGACCCCCAAGTTTGACCCCCAAGTTTGACTTGGTTCCACATAAATATTGTGAAAATAGCAGATCTACAAGCCCAAGCCCTCTTTTCTTCTTCCTCTCTTCCTCCTCTCTTCCTCCTCTCTTCCTCCCCCTCTGTCTGTCTGTCTGCCTGTCTGTCTCTCTCTCACACAGTGAGATGTGTGCATAAAACGTGATGGCCTGGTAGCCTTTTCTAGTGTTTACTCTGTAAGAGAGGAGATGTGTAGCACTGTCAATGTATTGTGTGATCTGTCTATGTATTGTGTGTGTATTTATGTTGTTTTGTGATTTTTTGTATCCTGATGGCTGCTTGGTACAAAATGAATTTCATCAAGGACAATAAAGTATTATCTATCTACAAGCTCACAACGGGGCGTTGAGGTCCCAACCCACAGGTTGAGACCCTCTGCTCTAGCGGTCACCTGAGACAGCAAATTCCAAAGAACGCCATATTGTGAGAGAGAAATAAGCAACCAGGTCTATGAAAACAAGCCCAAAAAACTTAGTGATATTTACTATTTGTACCGCCTAACTAACTAAATTGACTAATAGTCCACACACCACATAGCAATTCAAGCCTAGTGGGGAAATAGCCGATCTACAAGCTCAGAGGTTGCTTGTGGATTGGCTGTTTTCACATGTGTGTGTGTGTGTCTGTTGCAGGCTCCCTGCGGCGGGTGTGCGCACGCACACACACACAGACACACACACACACACACACACACACACACACACACACACACACACACACACACACACACACACACACACACACACACACACACACACACACACACACACACACACACACACACACACACACACACACACGATTTAGTGGGGGCCGCTCATTAAAAATAAATTAATAAAAAAAACTAGCGTCATTTGTATTGTTTACCTATACCATATAGTGCAGGTTTCGTTCAACTTCGACCCCTCTGTCACATGGTACTATTTTTTGTGTCCAGAATCACTGCGCCGCGGCAGCCTACTCACCCACAAAATATATGACACAAAAAATAGTACCATGTGACAGAGGGGTCGAAGTTGAACGAAACCTGCACTATATGGTAGAAATAGGTCAACAATACAAGTGATGCTAGTTTTTTTGATACATTTATTTTTAATGAGCGGCCCCCACCAAATCATGGAACTACTTAACATTCATCAGAACCAGACCCGAACCGGACCAGAACTCTGACCACGGACTCGGACAATCAATTAATACCTTTGCAACCACTACATTCATGCCGAGTATTTCCTACAGCTTTAAGTCCAAAAATCCGAACTAACCCTTTAAAGTGGTTCAAATCTAAAATGACAGATGCTTTCCCAGTCTTAGTGGGATAAAAGAGCCCTTTTTGGGTGGTGTTGTATCTCCAAGAGTGGCCAAATGGGAGCGTTAAGTGGACACTGGTCAAATGAATGCTGGAGGGGTCCCTGTGTCCATTTCCTGTCTGTTTTATGTGCCTGCAAACAGAACAAGCCCCCAAGTTGGTATTTGAGTCAACACACTGTGTTCCATTTAGTCCTGATGTGACATCTTGCTGAGCGGGAGATACTGGTCAGTCATCCCCTGCAGTACAGCTGCTGGCCAGGAAAGAGAAAAAAACAGCTTGATGGTAAACGATCGATATATTTTAGTCATAAAATAGATGTAGTTGTGCAATCTTTCTTATTGTCACACATACAACAGCTAGATTAAGCCATTCTATCCGGGAACGCATCTGTCATTTTAGATTTTAGCCGAAACCGTTATTGTCTCCGCCAGGCCGAAAGCCATGGCGAGAGTATGTTTTACCCCCTGTACGTCCGTCCGCCCGTCTGTCTGTCTGTGAACAGCTAATCTCCGGCACCATTGGCCCGGTCGCTGTGAAACTGTGCACACACACTCCATGGATGCCAATTCAGAACCTCTGCCCCAATTTTTTCACATGGGCCTGTTATAGCGCCACCAGGAGGCCGATTTGTGCAATAAACATTTTTTGATAGTACTGTCACAACCCGGCCCGTGGGCCATGACAAATGGAGGAGGACACGATGACAGTGCTTAAAGTAACAGTGATTTATTAACAAAAAATCATAAAGTAACTTAAATAATGCTTCACAAAAGGAATGAGGTGTGTAATTCAGTAATCAGTAGTGTCAGCAATGTATGGATGTGTGTTCAATGTAGTGTGGGGTGTTGTAAAGTGTGTGAACTCAAGTCATAATATAAGGCAAACAAACAAAAGGGTGCTGTCATCTGGAGAGGGATCACTAGAATGGCTGCCACCCACTCTTTTATAGGGCTCCAGGGAGCATTGATCAGGTGCTCCCAATGCACCTAATGAGGAACCCCAAGTTGGCCGACGCCTATCCACCTGTTTCCTAGGCTTTTCACTGTGGTCCACTTCCTGTCTTTTGATCCAATGAAATCCAATGAAACCGGTCAGATGACTAATGAAGAAATCCGACAGGACGTGGAAAACACACAGCCAAGAAACAGGTGGATAGGATATCTGTGAGAGATATAAACACATAGGGTACATACGGGGGGCATACGTTAGTCCAACAGACCATTACTCCGACTATGTGGCATCCGCATGCGGTTAGGGTTAGGGTTCGGGTTTGGTATAGGGTTAGTATAGTAAACGTCGGAGGCATGCGCTGTCGGAGGAACGGTCTGTCGGACTAACGTATTGCACCCGGTACATACACACATGAGCGTACGCTGACGGCAAACGCTACGCTACGCTAGCCCCGTCCACTCCCATGTTAACTTAAAAACCGGAAGTTCCGGCCCGGTTTTTCCTATAACATGGGAGTGGACGGGACTTCCGACTTCCGGGCGTCAAGTTGTCGCTCATGTGTGTATGTACCCATAGGGGAGTACACCATACAACCACACAGGCCCTGCCAGCCAGGCCAAGGGGTCGTGACAGTACTCCTACAGGTTTTATCCAAACGTTATGCAAATCGGTACACAGTATGTCTATAGTCATTAGACTTACACGTTGTATAGATTAGATTTTTTCATCTGGTTTTATCTTGACAATGTGCTTGAGCAGTATCTACTATGTGTACACACTAGTTGCACACAACTCTTACATGTGTCAGCTATACAAACTCAGTGTACAGTTTGAATTGTGTCTCCAGTCTACTGTCTGAATGGATATAGTGTCTAATTTATAGTCTATAGCTGTAATTCAGCAGAACAAATGCAATCCATTTCACAATTGTTTGAGAAATTAATGTTTACCAGAATGGTTCTCAGCAGAGGCCGTTCACACCAAGTACTATAACTATAACTATATCTACAGAGATATAGTTTTAAGAACTTACTCTAACTCAAGTGGATGGCAGAGTCCACACCACAACTACAACAATTTATAATAGCTATATAGTTATAGCTTGGTGTGAAGTTGCTTTAAACATTAAAATCCTCATTGTTATTCTATCCATTTCTAACTCCAAGAGAGTACAAATGTAACCAAAAGGACCGGTTCTATATGGTCTACTGTCTGCATGGATGTAGTGTCTACTGTCTAATGTATAGTCTACTGTCTGAATGAATGATGTATCTAAGAGAGGGGCAAAAAATCTTCACGTGCGCGAGCGGAACGTCCGTGTGCGGCCAGTAAGAACGGCCACATTCATTAACATAGAAGAAAAGCAGCGCCTGTGTGCTTATGCTCGTGTGTCCTGTGGCTTTTGTGCATAATGTGTAGTCTATACTGTCTAAAATAAAGTGTTTTCATTGACCCACTTTTTGGTTTTGAGCCACTTGTTGACAACCACTGCTCTTCACACAGGCCTGGCCTCTCTGCTCCCATTAATGAAGACAATAATCCACAGATTATGCCTCGGTCCTGGCAGTCAGTGAGATTATGCTATATTCTGCTTCAGATTATACAGTATTGTGCAGATTGGGCACGTGAGATTAGGGTGCATTTCTGTTTTTGGTTGCTGCTCTGGTCTGCGTTCATCCTCTTAAGAATAAGTCCACATTATGTGTATGGTTCTCATGTGCTGGCAGGCTGGCAGCCATTTCAAGGAAAAATCTAATTTAGTCTTAAATCTAATTTATGCTTTGTCGCACGGCGGTGTCACTCGTCGTAAATAAATAATTTACAAATGAAAGTTTGGTTTAAAGGGCAAGACCACTTTGGTAGAGGTTTGTTTTGTGTCGTTTACCTTGCCATGATGTAACTCCAAAGGACAAGAAATCTAAAATAATTGCTCCATTGATTAGAAATTGATAATTCAAAATATGATCCTCGTTGACCTCCATTGTACGGTGGAACAGCTCTCAAAGTCACAATTTTAACATGTAAACAAACACAAACAAAGCTGATTCAGACAAAATAGAACATCACCAAACCCACTACTGAATGTTTTTTAATAAAAATGTCAACTTTCCAGTCTGGGTTTTCTTAATAAAAAAAAATGCACAATCAACAGGAAACTGACATTTTTATTAAAAAAACAAACAGTACTGGGTTTGGTGATGTTCTATATTGGATGAATCATCTTTGTTTGCATTCGTTTTATGTGCTAAAAGAGTGACTTTGACAGCTGTTTCACCATACAATGTAAGTCAATGAGGAGCATATTTTGAATTATCAATTTCTAATCACTGGAGCAATTATTTTTGATTTCTTGTCCACCTTTGGAGGTACATCATGCCAAGCTACACAACCCAAACCTCTACCAAAGTGGTCTTGCCAGTATGATCTTTAATATCTTGGAAGTTTCGATGTTATTAAGGCTGCAATGCAGAACTTATTTTATTGAATACATTTGTATTTAACCAATCTGTAAGGTAGAGTATGTTAATGCAATATAACACACAAACAAGTAATACTATAAAATAGTACATACTGTGCAGGTGTATATGTTGATTACTTGTTTGCATATGTTATTTAGACAGACGTGTCTAAATAAGTGTGCTTGGAGCTAAGAATGTTATTTAGACAGATGCTAGGTTTTATGTTTACCTGGTATCCCAGTTACTTTGAAGCACTCGATAGTATTTTTGCTGCACTCTATTTACGCAACCATTTACTCAATTTATTTACTAAATGGTCAATTTAGGCCTTTTCCCAGCTTATTTTCGCCTCTCATGCCCTCCTCCCACTCTCCTATGAGAAGAGAAAAGAGGAAAGGAGAGGAGGAGGAGGAGGAGAGGAGAGGAGAGGAGAAAATAAGATGGGAAAAGGGTAGAAGATGAGAAACGAAGAGAAAGAGAAAGATCTCGTCTCAGGATAGGGGTCCCTTTCATTAAAAGGCTTTCTGTCTCTTCCCTCGTTAATGAACAGGAAGAGAACCGTGTAAGTCTCATTGACACTCACTAATTAACTGTTCACACCCCACAATGCAACTGAACCACCGGCACACGCACACACATTTTCTTTCTGTCTGTCTCATTAGTATGCAAGCCTGCACTTGCCAATTGCATGCTTGTGTGCGGCCACGGGCCACAGAAATCACATACGTCCAGCTATCTGTACACACACATACTGTACACACCTGCAAACTTCACACATTCACACCTTTGTGCATGAGCATACAGTATGGACACAGCATTCTCTCTCTCTCTCTCTCGCACAGGATTTGACCATTTCAGCACTGCAGAGGCACGGACGCACATAGTGGGCTGAGCTAACTGTTGATCCATACTAATACATAGATGGCTATTTAGATTACCTGTCGGATATCACCTTTTGAAACGGTGTACTCCTCCTCCACGAGACCATCAGTTAAACTGTTACTGATTTACAAAATGTTTAATTTGTACTTTTGAATGCTTCAGTATAAGGACTCAAAGTACTCAATAAAAAAAAAAAGAAAGTCACTTGCAGCTGAGAAATATTTAGGAGTATCATACTAAATAAATACTGTGTGTGTGCGTGTGTGTGTATGTCATCATCACCGCAGTAATGGTCAGTGTAGGCTGACCATTCTGACAAGCAAATAGGGTCACACTGAACTCAACACATCACACACACACACACACACACACATTCAAATTCTCTATTTATGTCCACATAAATACAAGATCTAAAGGACACAAATACTGGTAGTGCAATTTGACATTGTGGGTTACTCCGTTACATACGTGCCGACAAAGGCAATCACATGTACAGTTATACACACACGTAGGACCAAACAGGCAGTATACAGCTTAAGGGTACAGATAGCAGCGCCGTCTCCAAATAGCGCGACTGCCAATGATAGCTGACACTGAGCAATATTTTGCTAGCTGTTTGGCTCTTCTCTTTGAGAGACCAGCCATCTGAAGGCCTCTAACAACGAGCGTATGAACATGGCCCAGGCTGACAAATATGAAAACTAAAAGTTTACAGTTGTAGCCCAGCCCACACACACACACACACACACACACACAATGTGTACAGATCATGTACACAGACTGGACTGTCTGCCCTACATGTGAACACAAAGAGAGGAGAAGAGAAGAGAAGACTGTCACTCAATATCCATCCACGTTAACCAACTGACCCACAACATTACTGCAACTAACCCCTAACACACGCATGTGCGCGCACACGCACGCACACACACACACACACACACAGTGCCATCTAACTTGCCTTTAGGAGTAGGTCACTTATACAGTTACAGACCTTAATAAGGATAGTGTGTGTGTGTGTGTGTGTGTGTGTGTGTGTGTGTGTGTCAAGTTCTTTTACAGTTCAGCTCCAAACCCAAGACAAGGACACAACTCAGTCTTAAACTCAATCAACTTCTTTATTTTTTCCAACTCTTTCATTTCGGTTGGTTTCTTTTCGTTGATTGGTCAGTCAGTCAGACAGGTTGTAAACCTTAAAGACAGAAAGAAAACAAGGTTTAACAACATTGCCGTTTTACAACAAAATTAGGGTATTTTTTAAACAACTCATATCTCCAACTTAGGGTTTCAAACAATAAATGTTTTAAAACAATAAATGTCCCAAAGCAATAAATGCCCTAAAACAATAAATGCTCTAAAACAATAAATGCTTTAAAACAATAAATGCTTTAAAACAATAAATGCTTTAAAACAATTACAGCCCTTAGACAAACAAAAGTGTCTTTAACCAATCAATGCCTTAAAACAAGTTATTTAAAGTAAATTATTTTAAACATTTTAAATGAATTAAACATTTAAAATGAATAAACCATTTTAAGTCCTTTAAATGGAATAAAGACATTTTAGGAAATAGCAGACCCACAAGCTTGTAGATCGGCTATTTTTCACTTAGCATTTTAAGCATTTTTTAAACATGGCAAATTCATGAATTCCAAATTTTAGTAGTCTTAACTCAAATAAACCATAACATGGTAATTTCATGAATTTTCTACATTTTAGTAGTTTTAAATCATAAACAGAATTTTGACCTTTTTAACTTTGTATTATTCTTTTGTATTTCATACTTTTCTTTCCAAACACAAAAAGAGGACAATGCTACTTAATGTGTGTGCAATGCTGCAATGTGTTCCTTAATTTAAATTAGCCAGTTAAACATGAACACATAACAAGCCACATTTCAAACACATTAGCAGTATAAAAAACTAAATAAATAAAACCAGTTCACCGACCATTGGCGTCTTTGGGCTGAACTTCTTGTAGAACTGGAGTTCCTTCTCTCCTCTTTGAAGTGTGTTTGTATGACTGAGCACCTCCATTCCTTTTCAGGTGCTTCTGATCAGGTAATGAGCGGCCATTTTGCTGTTGCATTCTGGGAAATGTAGTGTGGAGCAGGGCAGTAGTAGAGCAGGGGTGTAGTTCAGTTCTGACTATACATGGGCCAGTAGGAAGAGGATTTGCCCTAGGCTCTCACCACTAAGTCAAAGCTCCCTTTCTGAGTCTTGACTTGACAATGTGTGTGGATGCGTGTATGTACAGTATATATGTACAAAAAGTATATGTATTCGGAGGGACCAAAGCTTGTGTAACTCTGCTGGTAGCTGTGTCCATGTTGCTCGGTCCAAATCTTTCGAGCAGAAACCCAAAGGTTGTCTCAGATTATCATGAATGACATGCTTGTTTTTATACGTTAGAGCACTGGTTCTCAACGTCAGGCCCGGGAACCACCAGGGGCCCACATGGACATTTAAATGGATTTAAATGTTTTACTTTTTATGTGTTTTCTTAAATAATGCCATACTTTGCCATACTAACTACAGTTTCACACAAAAGTAGCAAAATAGCCGATGTACAAGCTAAAACACGTCGTAGATCGGCTATTTTTGCTATCTTTATTCTGAAAAGTAACTGATTTGGACATAAGTAGTTTCCACAATCACTGTGCTAGAGCAGGGGTTCTCAAACTGTGGATCGGGACCCCCAGGGCAGTCCCCAAAGCATTTGGAGGGTCCCCAGTTGATTTACTTAATGTACAAAATTAATTTCTTACAATTTAAGGACTTTTAAGACCTTTTCTAATACCTCTAAAATGAAAAATAAAAATAGTCAAACATTGGCCAAATTGTCAAATATCACCTAAGAAAGAGGCAAGAAATGTGAAAATAGCGGGTCTAAATGTAATGCCTCAACTCGTCCTTCGCGTGCAAAGATGACCAATAATAATCCCAAATATCTATGCTTAACCCCCCCCCCCCCCCCTCTCTCTCTCTCTCTCTCTCTCTCTCTCTCTCTCTCTCTCTCTCTCTCTCTCTCTCTCTCTCTCTCTCTCTCTCTCTCTCTCTCTCTCTCTCTCTCCCTCCCTCCCTATATCAGGTACCATGTCAGCAGACAGTGGGATCGGGGAGTTGGACGACTTGCCAGTGCCTCAGAACATCAAGATCGGTAACATCACGTGTGACTCCTTCAAGATCTGCTGGGACATGGACACCAAGGGACGGGACAGGATCACTCACTACTTCATAGACCTCAACAAGAAGGAAAACAAGAACTCCAACAAGTTCAAACACAAGGTTGGCTGGAGCAGAACTACCGTAGTGGTGATAGCAGACAGTAGTAGTAACAGTTGCATAGAACATTTTTACAATGATAATGATGTTGATTGCAGGACATTGGTGCTGCTTTCAGCTCCAGTAAACAGACAGAGGGGCTGTAATGCCCAGTAATGTAATCATTTTACATTACTGTCTCCGCCAGGCCAAAGGCCATTTTGCACCCTGTCTGTCCGTTTTGTCCATCTGTCCGTCCGTCCGTCCGTGAGTGTGTCTGTCTGTCCGTCCGCCTGTGTGTGTGTTCGTCTGTCTGTGAGCAGATAATCTCCGGCACCGTTGGCCCAATCAACGTGAAACTGTGCACACACACTCCCTGCATGCCAGAGGAGAACCTCTGCCCATATATTTCACATGGGCCTGTTATAGCGCCACCAGGAGGCCGTATTTTGCAAAACAATATTTTTGGACGTTACTCCTACAGATTTTATCCAAAATCGGTACACAGTGTCTCTATAGTCATTAAACCAAACAGGTCTTTCAGATTTTTCATATTCCATCCTGATTGGCTAAGATTGCATGGCTTCTAAAGTTTGCAGGAGTGGTCCATTTTTAACAAAATGCGTAAAATCATGAACACCGTGAATTCATAATTTTGTGAATGTATAATAAGCAGACAGCAATTCACATTACTTCCCTCTATGATTAATACATGCATCTGAATGGGACTTGTGTGGAGCGCAGACATTATATAATGCCATCTTCAGAAGTTCTGACACCACATACAGTACAGCTGTCCAATAAAATAAAGTAAAACTGACTTCACTTCCAGAAGTTAAATAAACCACCTGACTGACATGCTACCCCAGACTTCAGGTTAAATGGCAAATTATACATATCTTAAAGGTAGGGTAAGTGATATTTTTTGGTTAAAACAAAAAGTATTTTGTTAAAAGGTTAAAGCACTATATTCTGATAGTAATCATTTCTATAGAGTGTTTGTTCAGTAACAGGAGTCTCCCCGTCTCTCCAGCTCTTTAATAAACAGAAAATACATTTTCCGGTAGGTGTCAAAATCTCAGCCAATCAGGAGAAAGTACCCATTTTTAAGCTTTATGTTTATAGTGTTCCAGTTCCAATTTTGTCTGCTCATTTCTTAGTGTCATCATTTCCAATTTCACTTGTTTAATCTATATCCTGATTGAGTTCTCTATCCTGGATAAAATTGGAAATGAAACTGAAACTGAAACGAAAATGCATTTTCTGTTTTATAAAGAGCTGGAGAGACAAGGAGACTCCTTTTACTGATCAAACACTCTATAGCAATGAGTACTATCAGAATATAGAGCTATTTAACACTTATTTTAACCAAAGAAAATCACTTACCCTACCTTTAACTTGATCTGACAGATATGGAGGTAATGGAATCTGTCTTGAATAAGACTCTGCTTTGACCCTGGTAGAAACCTCACACAGGAACAACACAGATACGAATTTATTTTTAAGAGTATATTATTATTAATAAGATCTTGCACAGAGAGAGGACATCAGTGTTACTGGATGGTAAAATATTCTCTCTGAATCATCAATGATGCACATAATTATAATAGACCGTTTTAAGCCCTCCCTCCCATAGTCTTATCAACACGTGGCAGAGAGTCGGCAAAGCCTTCTGGTCACCGGCTAGGCTGTCGTTATCAGTCCACGAGGA